>NC_054708.1:16798208-16975708 GCF_016097555.1 Gigantopelta aegis | reverse complement strand
TTAATTGTCTGGAGAGAGAGAGAGAGAGAGAGAGAGAGAGAGAGAGAGAGAGAGAGAGAGAGAGAGAGAGAGAGAGAGAGAGAGAGAGAGAGAGCGAGAGAGAGAGAACAGAGACATTTAATTATTAAAATTGCGTAATAAATACAGGTTTCCTATCAGTGTCTATATATTAATCGTGTTTCTGATCGTCTTAGTGTTTGTTCTGGGTCAAACATCATTTTATTCTCTAATATATCTTTTTGTTCTTACGTATAAAATTACTGGGAGACCAAATTAATGTTGGGCTTCTTACAAACAATAGGGCGTCCAGAAACACATTGAATATACCAACACTGATATTCTAAACAAGACACTTTATTCAGTATGTAATTTTAGTGGTTAAAATATTTTATTAATTAGAAACATCTTACAATGGCAGCAAACTCGGGCTAGTCTCTTTAATGTACGGCGGCGGGACGGTTTAGGATCTATCCCCGTCGGTGGACCCATTGGGCTATTTCTCGTTCCAGCCAGTGTTCCACAACTGGTGTAACAAAGGCCGTGGTATGTACTATCCTGTCTGTGGAATGGTGCATATAAAATATCCCTTGCTGCTAATCGAAAAGAGTAGCCCATGAAGTGGCAACAGCGGGTTTCCGCTCTCAATATATGTGTGGTCCTTAACCGTATGTCCGACGCTATATAACCGTAAATAAAATGTGCTGAGTGCGTCGTTAACATTTCCTTCCTTCCTTTAATTTACAAAATGTTTTTACCATCTTGTACTCTTATATAAGAATTAATGATGCTCTTCGGTGAAAGGTTAATCTATGGACATTATATCGAATCAGTTCTTTTATTTCCAGGACAACTGGCGCCCAGATAATTCATTTACGTCGTCGATACTGTCTCTCCTGTAATATTATTATGTCATTTTGAGTCGTATTCTAATTGTAATATCGCGGTTATAACTTAAAGAGCTCCGGCATTGAAACTGTTCCGACTCGAGTTCGTATTAGAGGGTGTAACGTGTGTGATTCGTACACGAACGTCGATCACGTAGTGGTTAAGCTATCGGATTAAGGGTAAAAGGTTTTGGGTTCGAATTCAAGTAGCGGCTCTAAAATAAAGTGAATACTAACCGTTCTCGGTGATACAGAAGTTAAGCATCCCGGTCACTGGGTTTTTTTTTAAGGAAACCCGCTGTCGCCACATAGGCTACTCTTTTACGACAGGCAGCAAGGGGTCTTTTATTTGCACTTCTCACAGGTAGGATAGCACAAACCATGGCCTTTGTTGAACCAGTTATGGATCACTGGTCGGTGCAAGTGGTTTATACCTACCCATTGAGCCTTGCAGAGCACTTACTCAGGGTTTGGAGTCTACGTCACAGAGCAATCGCTTTCAATAGTGTTAATTGCTATCGCACTCGCAGTGTAAGAAAGCGTAATTCAGTGGTAAAGCGCTCGTCTGATGCACGATCTAGGATCAACACCCACTGGGCTATTTCTCATTCCAGCCAGTGAATCACGACTGGTATATCAAAGGCCGTGGTATGTGCTGTTCTGTCTGTGGGAAAGTGCATATAAAAATTCCCCTGCAGCTAATGGAAAAATGTAGCGGGTTTTCTCTTCATGGCTATATGTCAAAATGTCCATGTTTGACATCCAATAGTGACACACAGTTGGATATAAGCAGGGCTCGAAAGTAACGGTAGCATCGCATATAATTACCGTAGGTGTGATATGAATTGTCATAGTCAAGGGACTCACCGATGACAAGTGTACTGCCATCGGTTGAAGGCATAATTTTATGTTTTGAATTTTTGCCTCGGTGGTGTTGTGTTGTGGTTAGGCCGGTAGGTTCACAGCCCGATACCGGCTCCCATTCAGAGCGAGTTTGAACGACTCAATGGGTCGGTGTAAGACCACTACACCCTCTACTCTCTCACTGACCACTAACAACGAATCCAGTGTTCTGAACAGACAGCTCAGATAGCTGAGGTGTGTGCCCAGGACAGCGTGCTTGAACCTTAATTAGATATTAGCACGAAAATACGTTGAAATGAATGAATGAATTAGTGTTACTTTGGTACTGGTTTAAAATGTTGAAGGCATAGGTGAACAAATTCTTAAGTTTCCAGCCCTGTACAAGTACGAAATAATTTGAAGAATAAATAATTCATGTCTTGTATATGGTACCGTAGTTCGAAACGTGACGATATATGTCGCTAAACAAATACTCCTTTTCTTTCCATTTACAAATGGCCCTTAAGCTGTCTGTCTAGTCTTCCATGTATAAAAACTAATCAAACTTCATTCACATATTATGATATCTAGGAACTCGTCTGAAATTCTTATCTCTTCGTACTTATAAATATTAGAAACACCACTTCGTTACAATGTGTAAACATGAGGAGGCAGACTTTTAATTAATGCTTTCTCGCGTGCCACAAAGAACCATTATTATTTGCTGAGAATCTTGCCCTGGGGCAATCGCTGTCATACCCCCCAATTTTTTTTTTTTTTAAATAAAATTGGATTCCTCTCGGTTGGTTTTGTCGTGTATTGTGTCTTGAGCAATGGAACGCTTCCATAACAGAATCCTATACGAATTAAGCCACGGGATAAACGAAGAAATTAACTGAAGGGACGCGGACTGCGAAATGTCATTTATATAAGAAGATCGCCGCTCGAGTCTATAGAGAGAGTGTATGGCCGCCCAACTCCCCGCAGACGGGGTGTCCGTCAACAGTCAATCTTCCAGGAAGCGGTAGTTTTAACTAATTTAGCAAAATCCATTCAGTTATCCAATCTTGTCTGATTTCTGTTGACCCCCTTGATCGCTCCAGCGTCTACTTGTTCCCAGCCTGGTTTAAATACTTTACTAGTTAAAGAAAAACGGACTCTCGAGGAAATTAACAAGTTAGAAGAAATAACAGATAAATGCTGAAGGTTTTTTTTTTTTTTTTCGTGGTGTTTTTTTTTTTTTTTTTTTTTTTTTAAGTTGAATGTTAATTTCTGCTTTTTAGTTTATATTGAAAAATACTGTTTCGAATGGACCACTGACAAGATTTTAATACGGAATTGAAATAAGATTCTTTAACATCTATCATGTATATAAGATTTTTTCGATATGTAAGTCATGGGCGTACATAGGATTTTGAAAAGGGGGGTTCCAATACATAGGATTTTGAAAAGGGGGGTTCCAAAATAGATTGCAGAGATATTGGGCATATATTTCTATGTTGAGTAAATATAATAATGTCAGATATCAATGTCAGATATATTAAATTATTAAAAAAAGCGATTTCAGGGGGTGTACGCTCATGTGTGTTAATTTTTGCTTTTCATTTTATATTGAATCGATCGCTGACAAGATTTTAATACGAAACTGAAATAATGCCTATCTAGTATTATATATGCTTCCGAGCAAACCATGATTATTAGATACAAAATAAATTGGGTGTGATTCCAGGAGCGGATCCAGGAGTTTGTAAAGGGGGCTGGGTCACAGAATTCTAAAAAGGGAAATTTGAATTTGTTGACCGCAAATGAGCCGAGTTCCTAAAGGGAATGAAATATGTAGGGTGGTTCAGGGCAGATTCAATGGAACCCCCGTGATCCCCGCCCCACCCCTGGATTTGCCAGTGATGATGTACAAAATAGTTCGTGCTTCGGGGTGATGAATAATTGAACAGTTAAGAACACTGAACTTGTGACCTGATCAGGTGGAGGTCGTATGCAAGCTAGAGGTGCTTGCGTCGCAGGATCGAACCACCTCTGTGGACCCATTCAACTGATTGGATTTTTTCTCGTTCCAACCAGTGCACCACAACTAGACAAAGGCCGTGGTATGTGCTTTCCTGCCTGTGGGAAAGTACATAAAAAAATCCCTTGCTGCATTAGGAAAAATAGAGCACGTTTCCTCGTATGACTACGAGTCAGAATAACCATATGTTACCCTGGTTACGCTCTCGTTTGTCTAAAACTGTATCGTGTTTGATAGGAAACTCACTGACTCTACATATACTAGCTATTCCTACCAATTAAAGGGACATGCCCTAGTTTCAACCCGTGAAAATTAACATTAAGTTTAGTTAATCTACAAACCTGTAACACATTTGGATAAAGTTACAATTGAGTAAAAGATGAGTCTGTGACTTTGAAATGGTGAAATACCCTCTAAAAATAGACTAAAACTGGACTCCATAGCTGTTACTTCTCAGACGCACGTCCATTTTTATAAAATATGAGAAATGCATTTTGTGATATTAAAAACACTAGGATGACCAAAAGCACTTCGAATGTACGAAAATGGATAATCTAAACATTTCAGTTATCAAAAACGGCTTTAATAGTAAAAAATATGCCTTAGTGTTCATGCCATAATAAACACCAAAACCGTTTTACACACTGTATGAATGGCGTAGCGCGTTAGCGCGAAGCTGTTCATACATAAGTGTGTACGTCAAAAATATAACGTTCAATTCTTATAATTCCAAATGCATTAATATTGGCATTATACAAAACTATATTTAAAAACCCAGTCGAACTCTATTCCACAACGATTTACAACTGTATCAATACACAAATAAAGGAATTCCCTTAGAAAGTTACATTCGTTTTCTTCCGTCAAATCTCCGATTCATTATATTGATTTACATAAGGTTTTATACATTTTAATTTTCTGAATCAAATGTGGATAAAACGTCATAAAATTTAAAATAACAGAACATCAATCGATAACGCAAACATTTTTTTCGATGAATTTTGAACTAATTAATATGAGGGAGAGCGTCAAATTATTTAGAAGATTTATCTACTACCTACATTAAAATTGCAGTTGTCAAAAGTTGAATTAGTGAAAATGAATGTGAAGACTGACTGGAAAGGGATGAAGTGTTTCAGTGTTACTGTGTGTGTGGATTTTAGAGGAAGTTTGTGATTGTGTGATATTATTTCCGGAAAGGACAGGTCGCGGAATTGTGCACAAAGGCGTATGTGTTTTCGCGCATGTAAGTTGTCTGTTTGGTGTTTTTGGCAAGTGTGACAGAGCTGCACTCATGTCTCTCTTTTAATTTGTTGAGCATTCTTTGCTATAATTTGTAATAGGAGCTTCGGTTTTGTGGCTTGTCATATACATTATGTGTCTCAGTTCAAAACCGGAGTCGTCTAAAGCATGAATTGTCACCGTCACTCACAGCGCAGACGAACTTGGGATAAAAATAGAAACGGGGATTCCGCTGTTTACCGAAAAAGCGTTTTCACGTTCATGGAAGAACGAACGTTTGGTTTTTTAGATCACGTGATAGCAGTTTAACCAATCAAGACGCCTATTACAAAACAGTAATTATAAAATAGAATTATTATGTATTAACGTCCCACACTAGTTGATATATCAGTCGTAAAGCATTGAATTAAAACAAAAAATACATTCCAGTGGTGCGACGCCATTGAGGACGATCAATACTTTTACCCTGATAGCATCTAAAGCCGACGTTCCATCAAAAAGCAACGTCGTGTTCCTACACATCAAAGGTCAAGGTGAACAGATAAACAATGTGACAGGTAGGAACCAGTCAAGTTGTTCGCAAGCGCTCCACCTGAGCATGAAGTTTGTTCGTTTTGTTTTTGTTTAACAACACCACTGGAGCACATTGATTAATTAATCATCGGCTATTGGATGTCTGAACTGAACTGAACTTTATTTACACTCAGGCCGTATGAGGACATGTTTACATAGAGCAATTAATACATTGTGACAAGATGGTGAAAGTACAATAACATACATAAATGCAAAAACACACAGAAAATCAGCCAGAGGGTTTGAAAGTATCCATAACTAAGTTACAAAATATAGAAAGTTTTTCAAAGCGTGTTTTAAATACAATGGGATATTAGCACCTAAATAACTTATATCATCATCATCATCATCATCATCATCATCATCATAAACATCAACAAAATCGCTTGAATATTAAATTAATTTGGTTGTGCTTCTGTCTTGATGAATTAATCTCTCCCACTGTTCTGAGAGATATCATGGGTTCTCTTGGTAAATTTCATTCATTCGATTTCTATTTATTTTTCTTGCGTATATCCAAATTAGGTTCAAGCACGCTGCCCTGGGCATACACCTCAATTATCTGAGGGTGTCTGGCCAACATTGGGGTTAACGATTAGCTGAAGAATCTCAACGATCGTAGTCTGAAAGGCAAGTCGTATATCCCACAAATGGGCAACATGTCTGGGCGTCAACATAAGGGTATAGGAAGGAAAGAAGGAAATGTTTTATTTAACGACGCACTCAACACATTTTATTTACGGTTATATGGCGTTGGACTTATGGTTAAGGACCACACAGATATTGAGGGAAGAAACCCGCTGTCGCCACTTCATGGGCTACTCTTTTCGATTATCAGCAAGGGATCTTTTATATGTACCATCTCACAGACAGGATAGCGCATACTACGGCATTTGATATACCAGTCGTGGTGCACTGGCTGGAACGAGAAATAGCCCAACACAAGGCTATAGTGTTAGAGACAAGGCTTTATGTTGTGCAGTCCTCGATGCCCACCGGCGAATTACCAACCTCGTCGTGTCTACCAAACAGTTTGTAGATGTGGACATTGACAAGTACAGGAGACTCTTTGACATGTCCATAACCACTGGAGGTTCAGGCTTGCCCACCATAGGCCGAGCATCCGGTTGCAGTTTGCCGGACATCCGGTTGCAGGTTGCCGGGCATCCGGTTGCAGATTGCTGGGCATCCGGTTGCAGGTTGCCGGGCCTAGAGCAGGAATGTGGACATTGAGATTTTAACACTATAGGTGCTGGGTTCGTATCCCAGTTTCGTCTCCAACCCACTGGAGATGTGTCAAGCTACTAATCGGTAATCCCAGTTCTGAACGGTGGGCGGACAGTCTACATGCATGTAGCCTAGTGGTGTGCCCATGACAGAGTGCTTGAACAACTTTGACTGGATGTAAGCATTAAAATAAATTAGAATGAATGAATATACAAACTGAATTAATTCAGACTCTTACGTTTCAGCTATACAAACTGAATTAATCCAGATTCTTTAACTTTCAGTTTGAATTGGTGGCGGGAGAGAGAGTCGCATGTTTCGTGTCAAGATGGACATGACAGCTAATTTTAGCTGAAATATAAAAAGCTCTTATTAGTTTTAGTAGTGCTTCGAAGTGAATAGTTAGTGCCTCAAAAACGAGTAAACAGAATAAACTAATTTCATAAATTATATACAGTTCTTAGAATACAAGTGCAAATACACGGAGAACTGCAATTTCATATTTGTCTAGACGTCATAATTTTCCGCAGCGCCAAACTCTATAATGCATGCGCCATGGGTCGTTGAAAGCAATGACAGATCTGCAGAGGCCAGTAAGTGAATGAAATATCTGTTAATCAGTCGGGGTTCTATTTGAGGGAAACCTTCGCACCACTGGGCTAAATAATCCTTCTTTTAACTGGACTATTGAAAAGCAGTCATCCGTTCATCTAATGAGTTGCAATCCTCGGGCTCAAAACCAGCTCCTATCAAATCAGTGCTACAGAGGTGATATAGCTATAATTATTTACTTCGCTCCACAATTTACTGGTAATAATGGCGTCCCGTGTAGGCGTTGGTCAGTGCTGTGGATAAATAGGTTCTGGTATGTGTGTGAGGGCCAATAGAAATATGAGAAAAATTAGCGCAGTACTTTCCAAAATTTCTTATTAAGAATCAATCTCGCAAAAATAGCTATTCAATATAATGTAATTCTATAGTCCAATTTGATCCATAATTATTGTCATTCGAATGTTTGCTTATTAATTCCAATTAGTTCACGTGGGGATTGTCCCTTATTTCTTTGCGATTGGAAAGGTTGTAAACAGAATAGTGTTATTTACAACTGGGTCACTCAGACATTCGTGTACGTTTCGTTTGGTAACAATCTCATGATGTTAAAAGACAAAATATACATTATATTAGTATGTACATTATTATTCAGATAATTTATAATTTATATTATACTTAGGGATTATTTTTTTCTAATTCTTATTCATAGATTGTCGTCTCACACACGCGCGCACATGCACACAAACACACACATTCTCTCTCCCTCTTCATCATTTCTCTTCCTTCTCCTCTCTCTCTCTCTCTCTCTCTCTCTCTCTCTCTCTCTCTCTCTCTCTCTCTCTCTCTCTCTCTCTCCTGTCTTTTTCTCTCTTTTTTCAACAGTCAACATTTGGCATTACTTGGCAAATGTGTGCATGATGTGTTGTAAACAAGACTTGGTGTCGCTATTACCGTCTTTAACGAATAGTTCTTGTAATGGGCGCCCTAATGACAGGTCTATCAGCAAGCAACCGGAGAGTCCAGCATTCACACTGCAGTTCCATTAATCACTGATTAGCATATATCGCACTGCCCTCTGGCGCGTTACTTTATGGAATTTTATGCTGTTCTGACTACAGAACTAATGGCGGTTCCTTTTATTGTGATAACAAGACATCCAAAACAGTTAGCTTATAAACACGATCTCTCAAACGTGTTAGCGATCAGGTTGGTTTGTGTGTGTGTGTGTGTGTGTGTGTGTGTGTGTGTGTGTGTTGTGTTGCCTTACAAACACGTTCTAGCTTTTGGGAGAAAGTGTATATCTTCTCCTTTTTTTGTCGTGGTGTGTGTTCTTCAACCAAGTAATTCGTTTCTAGATTTGACGATTATGTCAGTTTGTGATACACGTCGTTCTTTCGATTTTTTTTTTTTTTTTTCCCCCAATAAATTCCGATATACCAACCACAGACATTAGTCTATTTATTGATGTATCCACTATCCTTTTGCGAGTCTTAGCTTTATTTGTTGTCTATCCAGGAAACGTAATGGTTAGTGGCAAAGTTAATATAGTGGCAGTTTGTCGCTGAAGTTCAACTATGCTCCAATTTTAGAATCTGGTCCGCATATATAAAAATGAGCTAAGTCTTGAACTGTTGCAAGTAGTTTGTATGGCATTGTCATGGTGCTAAAAACTTTACACTTTCGGAAAGTCTACGTCCAGATTTTGTACACGTTTTAAAAGCATCTGGACAGGTCTCAGGTAGGCACGGATCCGGGATGTTTGGCTGGGGTGGGGGGGGGGGGGGGGAGGGGGGTCTCAAAACTACCTGTACATAAGAACAACAAACCAAATAACGTTTTGCGCTTAAGAATAAGCCTTTTAATATGTGTTTTGAAAATTTTGGAAGCAAGATGGTCAGGCCCCCGAACCCCCTCCCCGGATCCGCCCCTTGCCTGTACTGGCATACGAACCCAGTACTTACCAATTTTAGGTCCGAGGTCTTAAACATTGAATCAGTAAGGCTCTTCTGAGATATCCATCCCATAAGACACCAAGAAGTTCGTGCACAGTGCTTAGTAACAACACTTTTCTTTCATTATATAGATATGTTACTGATGATGGCCAAGTGCACACAAAAATGACAATGACGTGATGATAATAATGACGATAATAATAATGATGACGATGATGATGATAATCAATATTATAGTGGTGGTGGTAGTAATCATGATCATACTAAATCATATCAAGCGATTTAATTAAATGGAAGATCAAAACTACTATTACTTCCTGCACATCAAACGCATTTCTGAAAAGAATGGGTGGGTCATCTGAACCTATCACGCTCGTTTGAACTCACTTAAGTCGCGGGAATTCCTTGTCATCCACCGAGAGGGAATACCACTCTTTAACAAGACTATTTATCGACTGTTGTAGCGTTGTTGTTCAGAGACAGGGTTCAATAAGTCTAATGGTGTTTCTCAAGTCGGTTCGAGTCCTCGCAAACATTAGGACTCGAACAAATAAGCGATCAATCGCCCACTACCAAACAAACGAACCCTTGTCCGTTGTCGGCGTACTCACGGCGCACTAATTTACAACTCGCTTATTTGATGTTATCAACGTCTATGACGTCACGGGTCTCTTACTCAACTGACCTGTGGGGTTGTACAGAGTTCAACGTTGGACATCGCCACCTTGTATACGGCGTGGGGGGGGGGGGGGGGGGGCTGTTGTCTTTCTTCAATTACCATTCGGTGTTTTCCGTGGAATTCAGGGACGAATACGAAATGAAAGATTACATCAGCGTCAGCTCATTCTGTATACAGTTCATCTGTATGAAAAATAGCTGTACTGGATGTTGGACAAGATCGAAGTCTGTTTTAAGACAGTCAAGATTTTTTTTATTGTTGTTGTTTTTTGAGTAAATAATATGAATTATTTACACTGAATATTAATCAAGTATATTTGTATTATTTTTAAAATATGAGTACATTCTTCAAACCACACTTACGCGGACATAACATATTTATGAAAACTGTGTCTCACAGCTTTCACAAATTGTCGTTTAAATGAAAGGTTAGCTATTCAGTTTTTCATAACATCAGCTTGTTTGAAACTTACCCAACTTGGTCGCCACACACGTTTGTCTCAAGTGAAACAATATGCATGAAAACCGAGCATGTTTAATGACAGCCAAACATTTTGCATTCCAGGTGAAAAACCCAAATGGAATTTTTTTTAATAACTTCTTGGCTATAATTAAGCTTAACAATTTAGTTCATAATCCAAATTTAGATGAGCTCACACTTACACTTTAAAATAGTTTAACTAAACTGGTATAACTAAACCAGTTTTAAACAGGCACGGTCAATCAAAAATATTATTGGCAGTAAATCTTAAGGCAGAGATTAATTTTACTTGTAGAATGCAGGAAAATGCATTTCAGGACATCTAGTTTTTTAAATTTTACTTAGGGGCACAACCCCGAACCCTCTAGAAACTTTGCGTTGCACCCTCGATCTCAGTCAGCCCCCTGATATCTACTTGCTTCAGCCGTGCCTGTTACATGCAAGTATTGAACGCGATCTTTTCAGTAGGCTACGTCGGTATAGCTAAACCGGTATTGCTAAAACACTTCGGTATTACGTTTAGTTAAACTGGTGACAGAGTTATGGCATTTGTTCTTGGGAGACACGGAAATGTGTTGGTTGGCGATATGTAGATGACAGGTATTGCTTTAGCAGTACTCTCAAAATGCTTGTTAATTATTTCTGCGTATCTCCCGGTAACCGATGTATATAGGTCAGACAATATTTTCGACATTTTTTTCTGAATGTCAATTATATTAGCTAGACCATAATGTCACGCATGGTATTGTTCCATTTTGACGAAAGTGGGTCTAAGCAACCCATAAATGAATTAAAATCCACTGTTATTGACACTGTCGACTAGTTCTAATGGCGAAAACATGCTTGCATTTGCACGTAAATTAGGGCGAAAGGTCTGCTAAGTGCCCATAACTTGCTTTTTCACAAAGTGCTTCATTTGCACGCTTTGCATGTGTATTCCATGTTCCCAATGCTGAATTTCTGTATAATTGGAGCTTGCGTTCGTGTACGGTGCACACTCCAAATTCGACAATGGTACGACGTCAACTGACTATCGAAGATCGAGGAAGGGCTATTGATTGGCTTCAGGATGGCAATACGCAAAGAAATGTTGCTCTGAGACTTGGTGTCAGTCAGAGTGTCGTTGGCCGACTGTGGCAACGGTACCAAGTAACGAATTCTGTTCGAAATCGTCCACGTTCGGGAAGACCCCGAAGCACTACAAATAGAGAGGACCGCTACATCACCAATATGGCTCTACGTCAACGCACAACCACTGCACGCCGATTACGTGACAATCTGCGGATTGCGACTGGAACTCGAGTGTCTGATCAAACCATACGCAATCGTCTGAGAGCCAATAATCTACGCTGCCGTCGCCAGGCTGTTCGACCACCACTCCTACCACGTCACAGAACGGCCAGACGTCACAGAACGGCCAGACGTCACTGGTGCACGCTTCATCTGCGGTGGCAACGTGTTCAGTGGGGTCGAGTGATGTTCACTGATGAGTCCAGGTTTAGTCTCCAGTTCAGCGACGGTCGGGTTCGTGTCTACAGACGTCCTGGGGAGCGCTTCGCTGACGTTAACGTTAGACAACGTCACCGGTTCGGTGGTGGCAGCGTCATGGTGTGGGGCGGCATCTCTATCCACCACAGGACCCCCCTCTATGTGGTGGATGGCAATCTGAATGGAATCCGCTATCTGAATGAGATTATCCGGCCGTTTTTTCTCCCAGGCCTTCAGCAGATTGGCGGCGGGGCAGTTCTGCAGGATGACTTGGCCCCAATAGAGCACGCCTGGGACGAATTAGGCAGGAGAGTTCGGGATAACCATGCCCCTCCGGCCAACCTTCATGATCTGGGTCAACTTCTTATGGCAGAGTGGCAGGCCATTCCCCAAGAGTTCTTCAGACGTCTGATCAACAGCATGAGGCAACGATGTGTAGAGTGTATTCGCGCCAGGGGTGGATTCACACACTATTAAACGAATGTTCTAATGTGTAAAATCCATGTTTGACAACCTTCAACTTTGACAGCATGTCATGTGACTTTCTTGTATACAGTGACGTTTATTTGTGGTTTTTTGTAAATATGGAACAATAAATTAAAAAGTTTGTGTAGTTTACATCATCAATCTAATACACTCTGAAACTTATTTGGTTATAAATTTTTGACCCTTAAATTCTTTTGAGTAGTATATATCTTCTATCCAGATATGTTTTGGTGAATCCTCAGAAAACGTCTCCCAAGCTCATAATACGGATCAGCATGGACGATGGTTGCTCCATAACCCCGCACCCTAAACTCTTTAGAACGTCGTAATTTAATAATATTAATCTTATTTCGATAATGCTAGTAATATAGAGGCAAGCCGAATAAAATGGGGTCGTGGGATGATATAGCGCCTGCCGTGTCGGATTGCTAACGATATCATACAAGCACTTGATCTAATGGCAGTGCTTAGTCTGCTGAATGTAATAAGAAAATGTTGCAAACATGGAGAATAAATTGAACTCGTGCCAAATAATGTTTATGCAGTCTTTGATCATATTCTAGAGGCATTGATCGAGGCCTGTTATGTGACAGAGATTGTTGTTTTATCGTCTGTTTGGCTTTCCTTGCTGCGATTGCTCATAGGATGTGTTCTGGGGGAAAAGTAGGCCATGCTGCATGCAAGCTGCATGACCCGGACATGCCATCTCAAAACAACATTTCGTTATACTGTTTGCATGAATGAGGTCTCACAGCAGAGAACACTGATATCTGAATTTTTATTATTTTTGTTTAAAAAGAAAAGAACAGATTTTGACAACACAAACTTTACTTTTTAAAAAACAAAACAGGCATAATTTTTAATTCATGAGAAATACGATTATTTCAGTCAGTAGTAATACAGATAACCCAGATCTCAGCTCTTGGGTGAACG
Source organism: Gigantopelta aegis (assembly GCF_016097555.1). Taxonomy (NCBI): domain Eukaryota; kingdom Metazoa; phylum Mollusca; class Gastropoda; order Neomphalida; family Peltospiridae; genus Gigantopelta; species Gigantopelta aegis. The sequence continues at coordinate 16,962,346 of NC_054708.1, read as the reverse complement.
ACACACAGGTCTCCCGATAGAGAGTTGACATTGCGAGTGAGAACCTTAAGGGTACGAACAGCAGAGCTGTCCTCCTTGGATCTCCCCTTAGGTCTGTCTTTCATGGGTAAATTATCCTTATTTATAATACACATACTAAACACGTATCCAGGTAGTAATATACAGTTATCATGGTGTACTCGTTAAGACGCCTGCAATACCCTTGACAACAATTAAACAACAGTGTGTCGTTAATGGCTGGTAAACCATTTTATTAATGCTTGACACTAATTTGTTTGATTGGTAGGTCGCTAATTAAGTGAAGACCATGGCAGACGTCAGATTACCAATTAACTAATTCTAATCAATGTACATGTAAAAATAAATATATAAAACTGCATTGTTATAAAGTTAAAACTGTAGCACTACGACAATTCCATGAATATCTAGTGCCTTGTCTAAAGGAGGATAGCCAATCCCAAGGCGATTCATCACCGGACAATACATCAAAGAGGACTGCCACTCACATACTAGTTTATTAAAGCAAGGCTCACTGGAATAAATATAGCTGTGGTGACATGCACTCATGAATCACGGTCAAACCAGCGATGATATCAGGGTGGTTGTTTTGCTATAAATTAGTTTTGGAAGTGGTGAAAATAGCATTTAACATGACTGTCCATAATGTTTGATGCGCGTTTATTTACAATGAAACGATTTGAAAATTCAGTAAAATATACGTATATGGCAATAATGGGTTTTTTCACACTTCAAAAATGTAAAAATTTGTTTTTAATAATTTGGTTACTCAGACGGTTGTCTTGGCATTTGAGGCAAGCAATTGATTCTGTACATTGGATTGGCATATGGCAAATGATGCGGGAAATCTACAAAATATAACACAATAATTATGGGTTTTCCTGCCACCCCACGTCCTGTTAAATTCTGGAACACTATTTTTCGTTCCAGCCAGTGCACCACGACTGGTATATCAAATGCACTGTAGGGTGCTATCCTTTGTTATGGTGCATATGAAAGATCCCTTTCTACTAATGGAAAAATGAAGCAGGTTTCCTCTCTAAGACTATTATGTCAAAATTACCAAATGTTTGACATCCATTAGCCTATGATTAATAAATCAATGTGTTCTAGTGGTGTGGTTAAACAAAACAAACTAACTTTAATTCTGGAACATCTCTCGGTTGGTTCCCGTTCACATCATTTTCTTTTTTCTTTTTCTTTTTTTCTTCTTCTTTTTTGTCTTTTGTTTTTGCTGTCAACAGAAACGCATGTGCAATAGTGTTGTGTGTGATGATTGCAAACTTCATTATACATCAGCGACGTCTGCCTGGTTACCATGGATACAGTGACTCATTAATTCAAGTCGTCTGCAGTTCACGCGATTGTAAAGTACAGAGCGTCGTAACGTTAAAGATGGGCATTACGATGCAAATGAGACACCGAATACTAATTACACATAAAGTGTGCATCTTTTGGAAAAGTGATCTTACCAATGTATCTTTGTTCTGCAGAAGGGAACGAATGTTATCTATAATTGTGTACAATAAAAAAGAGCCAGAGATGCGACATTAACATGCTGTTGTGTCTGAACTTTTGATTGGACGAATCGCCATACCAAGGCTGAAGATGCGATCTCGACGCAAATGGTGAATTTATTGACATAGGTAAAAGTGTTGCCATTCAAATGACTTAAGGGAGCATAAACATTTTAACTGTACGACCGTGTATATAAATTGTAGATAATCGGAGGCAATGGTATGTTTCTCGAAGTTTTATATTTCTATTGAATTTTCTGAAACGTTTTAAGCAATGGCAAAGCCACCTTCAGTGTTCAATCGGTGACTATTAGGTGTCGGGTTCATGCTCCATATTGTCAGAGAAGAAATTAACTTCCATTAAATGGCCAGACTACTGTTCAGGAGACCGAGCACTCGCGATAAATGTGTCTGGTACCATCATCTTCTATCATATAACATCCATCTAAAGCTATTGCTTGCCCTCCTGAACATGCCTCAGAACAGCTGTGTCTAGCGGGGTTTGGGGAGGGGAGGGGCAGGAGAAAAAAAAAAAAAAAAAAACCCCACATAAAACAACAACAAAAAAAAGAAAAAAAAAAAGAAAAAAAAAAAAAAGAAGAAAGAAACCCTAACCCTTAAAACGTGCCCTTTATAGTTCCCTTTTTGTCCTGCTGAAGAAGATTCCCACGACTGGTATATCAAAGACCGTGGTATGTGATGTCCTGTCTGTGGGAAGAGCATAAAACGATACCTTGCTTCTAGCCAAATGGAAAAATGTAGCGTGTTTTATTCGAAGACTCCGAGTCAAAATTACCAAATATTTTACATCGAATAGTAAGGGCGGGACGTAGCTCAGTGATAAAGTGCTCGATCCCCGTTAGTGGACCCATTGGATTACTTCTCGTTCCAGACAGTGCACCACGGTTGGTATATGAAAGGCCGTGGTATGTGCTATCCTGTCTGTGGGATGGTGCATATAAAAGATCCCTTACTACTAATGAAAAAAATGTAGCGGTTTTCCACTCTATGACTATATGTCGAAAATACTAAATGATGATAATTAAATCAATGTGCTCTAGTGGTGTCGTAAAACAAAACAATCTATATTTGTGATGGACAAAACGCTACATTACTGCGTCTTCATTCTTTCTTTCTGGATCTCCCCACTCCAAAGTTATTTTAGGGTAGGTACGGCCATGCCCACATGCCCAATACATCACGGTATTTAAGATACCCTACCCGTCTACCAGATCTTTACTACTGAATAAGACAAAAACAAACCCAATGGACGCTACGAAGTCACTATATGAGATTAAAGAAAAAAACTTTTTAAAACAACAACTCTAGTACCGAGTTAGAACCCGGCTCCTGTTGGAGTAACTGTTTTTCAAATCTCAAAATCCAATTGATTGTCGATTGTCTAGTTGAAGGGTTTCTAAAACTGCTTCAGCAAGGGCGGTGCATCTTCGATCTTTAATTGGTTTGTGTTGCAGCCTCCTATTACTGATTGAAGCCATAACTGTGTGGATTCCATGCGCCCGGAGTCTGCTTCTTGTATTCAAGGAATTTAATATTGTTGAAAACAAAAATCAGCGTACAATTTGAGGTAAGACCTATCTGTACTATTCATCTCTCATATTGGGGTTTTAAAGAGTTGCAGTCGGAAAACTTCGGTTATTTCCGGCGGTGGGCATCGCTCTTTACAAGGAAGGAAGGAAAGTTTTAATTAAGATGCACTTACTACAGCGCTTTTCACAAATGAACTTGGTTGTATGAGATCTGAAGTTTTTCAAATAAGTGCATGTAGAACCTGTTTGATGTACATAGTCAACAGAATAATTTGTTTTAAAAGCTAGCATCAGCATGAAACAAATGTGCAGTTTTTAAAACCGTATCTTTGTGCTCAATGTAAAGACTAATGGCTACTTTGAAAAAGCTTTGATAGAACGTTTTCTTTTGAAGTATAGTAGATCTACTATGGACACCACTAAGACCAGAAACAAATTGTATTTACCAAATTTTAAAATGTATTTAATAAGTCAGTGTTAGTCTAAAGTAGATAAGAAAAACAGGAAAATAGATACTAAATACAGGAACTCGTGCTGAAATTGAGGCCCTTGACCATACCTTTTAGGCAGAGTAAAACAGATTCGGCTATTACAACTCTGATTTGTTTTACTATTACTTTACATAATACTGTCAAGAGTTTGCTTAAATTATAAATTTTGACAAATCTAATATATTCCTGGTTTTCCTGGTGGTTGTATTATATATCTCAAAATACATTTTGTTTTACAAACCAAAAACCTACGTACGTCTGAAACTTATACATCTTAAGGAATACCAATTAAAAATAAAGGTGTAGACGACGTTTAAAGTCAAGATTGCATTTTTAAAAGTAATTTTATTTAGTTTTTCTATCATATTTAAATCATCTTGACTTTAACTATTCATATTTTGTTGGGGTTTTTTCCTTCTTTTCTTTATTATCCCACCTGTTTCTGGTTCGAGTAATAAAACAAATTATTAAAAAAAAAAAACTATCAAAGTAAATATAACAACTTGATTTGCTTTGGATCCGGCCGATATTGTGATTTGTGGGTTATTTTTGTCTTCATCCCAGACTGACAACCGGGTTTCTTGATATCATTATTCGACTAATCCCAAACTAAAAAACTCGAATATATACTTAAAAACAAAATGTAGAATATAATCCTAATATGCATCTCTTTAAAAGTCTAGCATCGCATTTTTTTTTAAATATTGTATTCAGAAGAACCATCAACAAAAGTGGCTTATATGCTGTGGGGAAAATAAAACCTTAAAAAAAAAAAACTCCCCCACCCCCAAAAAACCCAACAACAACAACAGCAACAACAACAAACAAACAAACAAACAAACAAAAAAAAAAACTTGGGCATGACTGTAGTTTTTAAAACAAGATCTGAGTATGATCTGAGTATGATATTTTTTAGACACGTTATTATTACCTGTATATAAGACACAACTCACTATGCAGAGATATGTAATATAAATAATGAAAATGTGCGTGATGCTTAACTTGTGTTCTGTTGTATAGTTAAAACGAAGACCTGACAAAATGACGGCGTAATCCACCGTAACACTTTAACGTCTTAAAACTATGACAATTAGATTTTGTTTACAAATGTTTACCGGATTCTTTTAGCCAATGTTTAGATCGTCTTACAGAAGCTTTTTGAAACAAGAGACGTGAAGGGTTAAAGAGTAACGTCGGTAATTGGAAGTTTTCTAGATAGTTTAAGTCATTGATCCAATTCGTGTATTTTGTATTCCAGACGAGACATATATATTAGAAAAGAATGCCTTTCTAGATCACCTTATGTATATAATTAATTATCTTTTTAAAACTAGCCAGTGTTCCACGACTGGTGTATAGAAGGCTGTGGTATGTGTTATCCTGTTTGTGGAATGTGTGTATATAAAAGATATCTTGTGACTAATGGTGAAACTTGTAGCTGGTTTCCTCTCTACGACTATATATATATATATATATATATCAAAATCAATGTGCTGTATGTACTCTAATTGTGTCGTTAAACAAAACAAAGTAAAAAGAAAACTATTCTGTCTTTCACTATATTTTCTGCCCACCTGTTTTGATTCTTCTTTTTTTCTTCATGAATTATCCGAATGCAGATAATCATTAAACAGTCTATGTTTTGTTGAACAAACTTCTTAAAGTTTGTTTTGTTTAATGACAACACTATAACACATTGATTGATTTATTAATCATCGGCTAGTGAGAAAAAAGTTTGTTTTGCTTAACGACACCACTAGAGCGCATTGATTAATTAATCATCGGCTATTGGATGTCAAACCTTTGGTAATTCTCAGAGTAGATAATCTTACAGAGTAAACCCGCTACATTTGTCCATTAGTAACAAGGGATCTTTTATATGCACTGTTCCACAAATAGGGCAGCACGGCCTTTGATATACCAGTCGTGGTGCAATGGTTTTCTTACACACCCGTTAGTGAGACAACAATGTGTTATTTTTGATAACACATAGTTTTTACACATGTACGTGTGTTAACAATTTCAAGACATACGACTGGCTGTTCCTAGTTTGGCTGAACTTAGGGCTGATTTTACTCTCAGTAATACGAAGTAGGTTTAAAACCGCCGTCGAATAAACTATTTGTGAAAGCCAAATCTGGGTCATTAACCTCGCTTGTGGGCGGGGCCTATTCTGACACGCGAACACCAGCTTCTCTGAATGTTTACGTGTGTTACTTTTTGATGAATTGTAAGCAATAATTATAAGTAGGTAATGCATAAAATACTACACTCCTTTCAGTTTAATAACATTTTTATGAAAGAGTACATTAGAAAATGGTATCTAGCTCGCTTTCGCTCGTTAGATACCATCTTCTAACGTACTCGTTCATAAGAAATCGTATTAAACTGAAAGGAATGTAGCATTCTCTATTCATACATGTAATATTACGTATCCATGTTAAAACTAAATGTGACAATTCATGAAAGAAAGAAAAACTTAAAATCGTTCAAATTAATATTTACTTTTACTTGTTTACTCACAGCCAAGATCATATAATACATGTATATAAAATATCGACTCCGTTATTAGAGTAAACTATTTTTAGAATACATTGGCAAAATTAGTGTATTCATTTGGTTCTTGCGCCAAGAAAAATAGAATATATATTGATTATACAAAATTCTGTATTCATTTGGTAACAAACAGATTACACTGTTACTATTGTTGTTCGTGGTGGTGGTGGTGGTGGTGGTGGTGGCGGCGGTGGTTAGTTAGATATGAATGGTGTCTGTGCGTCGTTTTAATAGGATATGCAGAACAAATGCAATAAAAGGTCAATATGTACACAAAGTTATGTCTAAAACAATTCATTTGAACAAAACAAATCGTATGGTTAAGTCATTTTAGTATTGTGTATATATCATTGTTGTTCCCATGATAACCATATAATTTAACAAATGTTATGAATAAATTAAACCCCAGTGATTTGCTGATTTGTTGGTTCGACAACTTGCTGACTAGCTGATCTGACCAGTTGCTTGGTTGCCTGGTTGTCTGGGTGCTTCCTATTGTAGTTGACTGCCTGTCATTGCTTGACTGGCTGGCTGGCTGACTAGCTGATCTGACCGGTTGCTTGGTTGCCTGGTTGTCTGGGTGCGTCCTATTGTAGTTGACTGCCTGTCATTGCTTGACTGGCTGGCTGGCTGACTAGCTGATCTGACCGGTTGCTTGGTTGCCTGGTTGTCTGGGTGCTTCCTATTGTAGTTGACTGCCTGTCATTGCTTGACTGGCTGGCTGGCTGACTAGCTGATCTGACCGGTTGCTTGGTTGCCTGGTTGTCTGGGTGCGTCCTATTGTAGTTGACTGCCTGTCATTGCTTGACTGGCTGGCTGGCTGACTAGCTGATCTGACCGGTTGCTTGGTTGCCTGGTTGTCTGGGTGCTTCCTATTGTAGTTGACTGCCTGTCATTGCTTGACTGGCTGGCTGGCTGACTAGATGCATCTCTGTTGGCTTTCTTTCATTGGTGCTTGGTGTGGCGGGACGTAGCCCAGTGGTAAAGCGCGCGCTTGATGCGCGGTCGGTTTGGGATCGATCTCCGTCAGTGGACCCATTGGGCTATTTCTCGTTCCAGCCAGTGCACCACGACTGGTATATCAAAGGCCGTGGTATGTGCTATCCTGTCTGTGGGATGGTGTATATAAAAGATCCCTTGCTGTGTTAGGAACAATGTAGCCGGTTTCTTCTGGTGACTACGCGTTAGAATTACCAGATGTTTGACATCCAATTAATTAATCAATGTCCTCAAGTGGTGTCGTTAAACAAAATTTAACTTTGGTGCTTGGTTGCATTGGCGTACGGGCTTAAGTTTGGTGGGGCAGCGGGCATTTTTACATGCATTACAACTATACTCAACAACGAAAGTTTAGCTAATGTTAAAAGAAATGGCACAACATTTATAAATTAACCTACTTTTATTAATTAGTATTCACATCTGAAATGTTTACCATTTACAAACAACATAAACTTATTAACCTTTGCCTTAACACAACAAGAGGACACGGTTTTCTTTCAAGTTTATTCAACATGGCAAATTTAGACGTCATAAAAATTATTTGCTAAACTTTCGTTGTTGAGTATAGTATTGTGGGTGGAATGTTGGAAATACATTGGTGAAACGTTTTCAGATAGGTTATTTTGCCCGAACGTCACGATGGTTTTGTCCCAAAGCGAAGATTTACTCCAGCTCTGGGGTGCATTTGACTCCTTTCTCACCCGGTGCATTTGACTCCTTTCTCACCCTACCCCCACCACCCCCCGGCTCGTACGTTTATGCTTTGCTGCTTACTTTCGTGCTTGGCTGTGACGTTGATTGATTGGCTGAGTGATACGTTGGTGGCAAGATTGAGTCAGCTGATTGGTTGGCTGACTGCTTGTATGTTTCCTTCACTGCTTAGCTGGCTGGCTGCCTGGCTGGTTGCTTGATTGCTTACTTTCTTGCTTTCTTTCTTGCTGGATTGCTGTATTGCTTGCATGTTTTCGTGTTTGCTTGCTTACTTTCGTGTTTCCTTGCTTATTTTCATGCTTGCTTTCGTTCTTTCTTGCATGATTGCTTGCTTTATTGCTTGCTTGTTTTCTTGTATACTTGCTTACTTTTTTGCATGGTTGCTTGCGTTATTGCTTTGCTTATTTCCTTGTTTACTTGCTTACTTTCTTGTATGATTGCTTGCGTTATTGTTGGTTTGTTTTCTTGTATACTTGCTTACTTTTGTGCTTGACTCGTACGTTTGTTGATAGGTCGATTGCTTGGGCAACTCGGCTAATAGCTACGTTGGCAAGATCGAGTCAGCTGATTGTTTGGTTGTACAAACTATATACTAGTATTAAGAAACAACAATTATCTTCCCCATCAATATTCCTGAACCCGATTCACGTTATTGCAATGTGGATGCAAAGAACACATACAAGATTAAATTCCCAGCACGTCCATAAAATTGGATCATACCAACTAAGCGAAATAAATCTAACGTTCCTGTCGTTTGCTTTCACTTTGTTAAACAACCTATTCCGTGCCTTAACTTTTATTTATATAGATCGATTAGACTGTGCAAATTGCGTTGCCGAAACTGCATTAATCACTACGAAGTAAAAAAAAAATACATTGCGATACTTGTAAAGTTTATTGGCAGTAAATGGCACGCGAAAACCCCACAGCTATGCCCCTGCGCGTAGCATACCGATAATTTTATAGGACATTTTGAAGTAACAGCTCGCTTCGTAATAACGGTGACAAGATAAAAGAATTGATGTTCATGTGCGATTCGCCTACGTAATTGACAGAGAAATAAACTCAGATAGTGCCGCATGGAAACCGTCCACAAGAGGGCAAGTTTTGTTTTTCTGTTATGTTGGTTTTCTTTCCTGTCTTTTCTGCTGTATTATAACAAGTTTAGTTTTTCTGTTATGTTGCTTTCCTTTCCTATCCTTTCTGCTGTATTATAACAAGTTTTCTTTTTCTTGTATGCTGCTTTCCTTTCCTATCCTTTCTGCTGTATTATAACAAGTTTTGTTTTTCTGTTATGTTGGTTTTCTTTCCTGTCTTTTCTGCTGTATTATAACAAGTTTTGTTTTTCTTGTATGCTGCTTTCCTTTCCTATCCTTTCTGCTGTATTATAACAAGTTTAGTTTTTCTGTTATGTTGCTTTCCTTTCCTATCCTTTCTGCTGTATTATAACAAGTTTTCTTTTTCTTGTATGCTGCTTTCCTTTCCTATCCTTTCTGCTGTATTATAACAAGTTTTCTTTTTCTTGTATGTTGCTTTCCTTTTCTATCCTTTCTGTTGTATACTAACAAGTTTTGTGTTTCTGTTATGTTGGTTTCCTGTCCTATCCTTTCTGCTGTATTATAACAAGTTCCTATCCTTTCTGCTGTATAATAACAGGTTTTGTTTTTCTGTTATGTTGGTTTCCTGTCCTATCCTTTCTGCTGTATTATAACAAGTTTAGTTTTTCTTGTATGTTGCTTTCCTTTCCTATCCTTTCTGCTGTATTATAACAAGTTTAGTTTTTCTGTTATGTTGCTTTCCTTTCCTATCCTTTCTGCTGTATTATAACAAGTTTTCTTTTTCTTGTATGTTGCTTTCCTTTTCTATCCTTTCTGTTGTATACTAACAAGTTTTGTGTTTCTGTTATGTTGGTTTCCTGTCCTATCCTTTCTGCTGTATTATAACAAGTTCCTATCCTTTCTGCTGTATAATAACAGGTTTTGTTTTTCTGTTATGTTGGTTTCCTGTCCTATCCTTTCTGCTGTATTATAACAAGTTCCTATCCTTTCTGCTGTATAATAACAGGTTTTGTTTTTCTGTTATGTTGGTTTCCTGTCCTATCCTTTCTGCTGTATTATAACAAGTTTTCTTTTTCTTGTATGTTGCTTTCCTTTCCTATCCTTTTTGCTGTATTATAACAAGTTTTGTTTTTCTGTTATGTTGGTTTCCTTTTCTATCCTTTCTGCTGTATTATAACAAGTTTTGTTTTTCCTGTATGTTGCTTTCCTGTCCTATCCTTTCTGTTGTATACTAACAAGTTTTGTTTTTCTTTTATGTTGGTTTCCTGTCCTATCCTTTCTGCTCTGCTGTATAATAACACGTTTTGTTTTTCTGTTATGTTGGTTTCCTGTCCTATCCATTCTGCTGTATTATAACAAGTTTTGTTTTTCTGTTATGTTGGTTTCCTGACCGATCCTTTCTGCTGTATTATAACAAGTTTTCTTTTTCTTGTATGTTGCTTTCCTTTCCTATTCTTTCTGTTGTATACTAACAAGTTTTGTTTTTCTATTATGTTGGTTTCCTGTCCTATCCTTTCTGCTGTATAACAACAAGTTTTGTTTTTCTTGTATGTTGCTTTCCTTTCCTATCCTTTCTGTCGTATTATAACAAATTTCGTTTTTTCTGTTATGTTGGTTTTCTGTCCTATCCTTTCTGCTGTATAATACAAGTTTTGTTTTTCTTTTATGTTGGTTTCCTTTCCTATCCTTTCTGCTGTATTATAACAAATTTAGTTTTTTCTGTTATGTTGGTTTCCTGTCCTATCCTTTCTGCTGTATAATTGCACGTTTTGTTTTTCTGTTATGTTGGTTTCCTGTCCTCTCCTTTCTTATGTATAATAACAAGTTTTGTTTTTCGTGTATGTTGCTTTCCTGTCCTATCCTTTCTGCTGTATTATAACAAGTTTTCTTTTTCTTGTATGTTGCTTTCCTTTCCTATCCTTTCTGCTCTATTATAACAAGTTTTGTTTTTCTGTTATGTTGGTTTACTTTTCTATCCTTTCTGCTGTATTATAACAAGTTGTGTTTTTCCTGTATGTTGCTGTCCTGTCCTATCCTTTCTGTTGTATACTAACAAGTTTTGTTTTTCTGTTATGTTAGTTTCCTGTCCTATCCTTTCTGCTCTGCTGTATAATAACACGTTTTGTTTTTCTGTTATGTTGGTTTCCTGTCCTATCCATTCTGCTGTATTATAACAAGTTTTGTTTTTCTGTTATGTTGGTTTCCTGACCGATCCTTTCTGCTGTATTATAACAAGTTTTCTTTTTCTTGTATGTTGCTTTCCTTTCCTATTCTTTCTGTTGTATACTAACAAGTTTTGTTTTTCTGTTATGTTGGTTTCCTGTCCTATCCTTTCTGCTGTATAACAACAAGTTTTGTTTTTCTTGTATGTTGCTTTCCTTTCCTATCCTTTCTGTCGTATTATAACAAATTTAGTTTTTTCTGTTATGTTGGTTTTCTGTCCTATCCTTTCTGCTGTATAATACAAGTTTTGTTTTTCTTTTATGTTGGTTTCCTTTCCTATCCTTTCTGCTGTATTATAACAAATTTAGTTTTTTCTGTTATGTTGGTTTCCTGTCCTATCCTTTCTGCTGTATAATTGCACGTTTTGTTTTTCTGTTATGTTGGTTTCCTGTCCTCCCCTTTCTGCTGTATTATAACAAGTTTTCTTTTTCTTGTATGTTGCTTTCCTTTCCTATCCTTTCTGCTGTATTATAACAAGTTTTGTTTTTCTGTTATGTTGGTTTCCTTTTCTATCCTTTCTGCTGTATTATAACAAGTTTGGTTTTTCCTGTATGTTGCTTTCCTGTCCTATCCTTTCTGTTGTATACTAACAATTTTGTTTTTCTGTTATGTTGGTTTCCTGTCCTGTCCTTTCTGCTCTGCTGTATAATAACACGTTTTGTTTTTCTGTTATGTTGGTTTCCTGTCCTATCCATTCTGCTGTATTATAACAAGTTTTTTTACTTTGTAAGTTGCTTTCCTTTCCTATCCTTTCTGCTGTATAATAACAAGTTTTCTTTTTCTGTTATGTTGGTTTCCTGACCGATCCTTTCTGCTGTATTATAACAAGTTTTCTTTTTCTTGTATGTTGCTTTCCTTTCCTATTCTTTCTGTTGTATACTAACAAGTTTTGTTTTTCTGTTATGTTGGTTTCCTGTCCTATCCTTTCTGCTGTATAATTGCACGTTTTGTTTTTCTGTTATGTTGGTTTCCTGTCCTCTCCTTTCTTCTGTATAATAACAAGTTTTGTTTTTCTTTTATGTTGGTTTCCTTTCCTATCCTTTCTGCTGTATAATAACAAGTTTTGTTTTTCTGTTATGTTGGTTTCCTGTCCTATCCTTTCTGCTGTATAATAACACGTTTTGTTTTTCTGTTATGTTTGTTTCCTGTCCTATCCTTTCTGCTGTATAATAACAAGTTTTGTTTTTCTTGTATGTTGGTTTCCTCTTTTACCCTTTCTGCTGTATTATAACAAGTTTGAGATGGGATGACATGGTGCAGCGTGACTTGGCACTTTATAATACACATGTTATGATAATGACAAGATGACGAAACGATACCATTCGACATAATACGACATGCACATTATGATAAAACATGACGCATTATAAGACATGCCACGACATAACACTTGACATGACACGAAATGGCATAATATGATATGACACGATACGACGGCTGGAAATGAAATGACACCGTAATGAAACGATGCCATTCGGCATGATACGACATGCATGACATGACACGATATGAAACATGGCATGACATGACATGACATGACATGAGATCACATAATATGACGTGACACGATACGGCCGTGATCTAGTGGATAAGCTACTGAACAATGAAGGTGGCGACAGGGGTTCAAATCCCGTCAAAGCTGGCTCACATATTAATTTATCTTTCGCATCTATCATCCTCTGCCTACCATTATCATTATGTTAATATTAAAAACTTTCCAATTTCTCCCACGATCTCAGTCTGTTTTGACCCTTTTAGTTCCCTCCGATTCTGTCTTCTGAGCTGTGCACACCATCGCCTACCTGACTCAACTTCCTCCACGGATGCAGTCTTTGTGTACTTCCCTGCACCCACACCTGGCATCCTCGTCCTCTGCCGCTAATAAAGCTGGTCTGACCCACGGCATTAACTAAAGACCGCTGGTAGTAGGGGAGCATAGTAGGTAGTTACAAGTGCCTTTTAACTACTGAACACTCTCCGAAATGGTCAGACTAAGCCCACAGCTAAACGCTGATGAGGACTGACAGGTGTGTGGCACGGATAGCCACAAGAGACAAACACCTGTCGCGGTTAGAGAGACAAGGACTGGGATCTGAAGCTGGACAGCGAAAGACGTTGAAAGATAGGAGGTGCCACAATGGGAAGAAATGAGATGCAATTCAAAGGAGTTAAGAAAAGGGGGCAGTGGGGTAAAAAAAAAAAAAAAAAAAGCACTGCACGGCATAATCCTATTAAGGTCTCACTAATCAGTTTACTTACGGGTTAACGTTTACCATGGTCCAATAAATCAGATATATTCTTAAATCCACCATAAATGGTGTGTGTTATATACAGTCATAGAATCAGTGCAAACCTAGGGTCTCAAATTAATGACCACATGTTAAATATCAGCCATAGGTAAAAATCTGCTGTAGTAATGTTGAACACACAAAACATTCCTTTCCTTGGTTTTGATATTATTATGAAATTTTGAACTAAAGTACTGTCGACAGGCAATAGAATAAAACTGATTTTCGTCGATTATTTCTTACATATTAAACTGACAAGTAAATATTTTGTAAATATCTATTTAATGACAGTCTACCTAATTTAGCAGTTACTTGTTTGGGCGCTCATTGATGTTCAAGGTGGTGTTTACTCTTGAAATTAAAAGAAAAATGTCAGTAAACAGGTGATTTGTGCACTTTATTTGAACAGACTATAACAATATGCCATAAATGATTATAGGAAATAATTTTATCTACTGGTAGAAAATGCATTTTTATTGGAGAATCTTTATCACAGTTCGCATTATATAGCACCTTTAAATTGTTGCAAGATTGTGTAAATTTCTAATGTACTTATATTGAATTTATATTCAATAAATATGCTTGTCATAATTAATAATTTATGCTGCAATTCAAAATAATCAGTTAACTTGCAGTTTTAAATTAAAAATTTGTTTAAGGGTAAATGAAATTGACACATATCAATCAAAATGTGTTATAGTCTGTTCCAATAAAGGTCACAGATCACCTGTTTACTGACATCTTTAGTTTAATTTCAAGAGTAAACACTACCTTGTACATCAATGAGAGCCCAAACAAGTAAATGCTAAATTAGGTAAAGTATCATTGAATGGATATTTGCAAAATATTTACGTGTCAGTTTAATATGAAAGAAATAATTGACGAAAATTATTTGTATTCTATTTCCGACAGTACTTTAGTTCGCTTTTACATGTTAATCTATAGTTAAATGTTGTTTTTGTTTAACGACACCACTAGAGCACATTGATTTATTAATTATCGGCTACTGGATGTCAAACATATGATAATTTTGACACAGTTACATTTTCCCTTTAATAACAAGGGATCTTTTATATGCACCATACCACAGATAGGATAGCACATACCACGGCCTTTGATATACCAGTCGTGATGCACTGGCTGGAGCGAGAATTAACCCAATGAGCCCACCGACGGGGATCGATCCCAGACCGACCGTGCATCAAGCGTTGTCTTTGCGCAGGAAGATTCTAATTTCGTCAGTTTGTTTCTTGGAGAAAAAAATTACGATTTTTTTTTTTACACAGCAGATCCTCTCACCTGGTAGCGGCCGTTTATCATAACTCGTCTGCTGCCGACAAAAGACATACCAACAAACAAATCGCAGTTCCGTTTATTTTTCACTTTCTTTCATCAATCCGAGCTGTTTATTCGTCTCCATCTGTTGTAGCTCTGAGCGAATTTTAGCACATCCTACCGATGTGATGCATAATGCAGATACCGGAACTCATTCTACTCTGAGCGAGTTTTAGCACATCCCACCGATGTGATGCGTAATGCAGATACCGGAACTCATTCTCCTTCACCCCAGTCTGTCGCGGCTACATGAAAGCAGGGTGAATCAGGTTTGCTGACTATCTTGCCAGCTACAACAACATTTAAAAAAAAAAATCTCTTTAGACTTTCCCAACTTGCTTAAAACGTTGGGTATCTCTTTGTTAGACTTTTTGTATGTATAATGTCGAATGCATTCTCTCTTTCTTTTTAAATTCAATTTCAGTATACATAGGGGGTGGGGGGGGGGGGGGGTGTGTTCGATGGGTTCGACCGAACCCCCCCTGAAATCGCTTTTTTTAATAATTTAATATATCTGACATTGATATCTGACATTATTATATTTACTCAACATAGAAATATATGCCCAATATCTCTGCAATCTATTTTGGAACCCCCCTTTTCAAAATCCTATGTATTGGAACCCCCCTTTTCAAAATCCTATGTATTGGAACCCCCCTTTTCAAAATCCTATGTACGCCCATGGTATAACCTCGTTTTAGTTGAAAGGAAAGGAAATGGTCTTGTTTTTGACATGTACTTTGTACAGACAGGACAATAAGTGTACGAGACAGGGGGTGGTGGGGGCAGTATTCGGGCAAAATGTACTAACCTGAGACCTTTTTACCGTGCATTTTCAACATTCTACCCTCAATATTAGTGCTAATCCATATAAAAATGCGTAGTGATTCGTCTGCAACTCTATAAAGCTGTTTGGCAGTAATGCTAATATGATTAAATTATCCCCCCCCCCCCCCGATTCGGGCATTTTCATATAATTCGGGCAAAACTAGCTCCCCCCCCCACCCACCCCCACACACACACAAACATGGGAGCCCTTACGCCTATGGACAGGACAGTGATACAGTGTTATATCACTGGCACTGGTGGATAGCCTTTCATATACGAGTAATGGTGCACTGGCTGTAACGAGAAATGGTTGGACTATACCAATTAAAATCCCATAGGCGACCATGTTAACGTTTATGTTTAAAAACACTATATGCAATATATCAACCAAACTATGACCCATAAATATCAGTACTACAACTCCTACCTCAAAGTATTAACTGCAGAAAATGGTACCTTTCGTGGCTCATTTTCGGTATAACCAGATTTTTCTACAACACCCCTAGTTTCGCACAAAATTTGAGTACTTTTTTTTTACAGGTACCCCATACATGTTCCAAGCACAAGGCTACTTGACACGGTGGTACTACATCAAATAAAATTGCATACATTTTTATCCCAGATGAAACAACCAACACACTCACATTTATAACCAATCACAGGACTTGTGGTGTTAATTAATGGAAATTAATTGGTTTAGTGCTATCAAATAGCCCAGTGGTCCCACCAGCGGATGTCGATCCTAGACCGACTGCGCATCAGGCGAACACGTTACCACTGGGCTACGTCCCACTCCAGTAATCACCGAACCGTAAAGTTATAGCTTGTTTTGTTTAATGACACCACAATGAAACATTGATGTATTGATTATCGGCTGTTGGATATCAAACGTTAAAGTTATAGCTTGTTTTGTTTAATGACACCACAATGAAACATTGATGTATTGATTATCGGCTGTTGGATATCAAACGTTATAGTTATAGCTTGTTTTGTTTAATGACACCACAATGAAACGTTGATGTATTGATTATCGGCTGTTGGATATCAAACGTTATAGTTATAGCTTGTTTTGTTTAATGACACCACAATGAAACATTGATGTATTGATTATCGGCTGTTGGGTATCAAACGTTATAGTTATAGCTTGTTTTGTTTAATGACACCACAATGAAACATTGATGTATTGATTATCGGCTGTTGGATATGAAACATTAACGTTATAGATTGTTTTGTTTAATGACACTACAATGAAACATTGATGTATTCATTATCGGCTATTGGATATCAAACATTTGGTATATTCACATATAGTCTTAGAAAGGAAACACGTTACTTTTTCCATAAGTAGCAAGTGATCTATTATCTGCACCATCCCACAGACAGGATAGCACATACCACGGCTTTTGATATACCAGACGTGGCGCATTGGCTATAAAGAGAAATAGCTCAATGAGCCCACTGACGGGCAGCGCTTTACCACTGGACTGCGTCCCGCCCTCAGTACTTACCAATGTACGTTTTATATCTGGTTGAACACAGACACGGTGGAGCAGGGAGATGAGGGCTGTAGACACCCCCCACCCCCCCACACACACCCACCCCCCACCCCAATAATTCTGAATACAAAATATCATTGGTAGTAAATCTAAAGGCACAGATGAATTTTATTGATAGAATTCAGAAAATTGCATTTCAGGACATCTACTTTTCGAAATTTTACGGAGGAGCGTATCCCCGAACCTCCTAGAAACTTTGCTTTGCCCCCACCCCGTCTCTGTCTCTGTCTCCGTTTCCAGCCAGTCGAGTTCTACTCCAAGGTTAACATAACTTAAGTGCGTAATGCAATATGGTGCTAAATAGCAGGGCCGTAGCTAGCAGGGGGGCAAGTGGGGCAGTTGACCCCCCCCTCCCCGAAAAAATTCGGAGAGCATTATAGAAACTTAAAGAAAAGGAGTTTTAGACTATTAACTACTCAGTTGTCCCCCCCCCCCCCCCCCCCCAACAAAAAATCCTAGCTACGGCCCTGAATAGGCTGGTATTTTGGTAATAATACATAATTTGAAAATATTTATTATATATATTAAAATTCAATTAAATACAGTACCGAAATACATACACGCACGAACACATGTACAACGCCAGACATTATATTCAATTCCCCGGCCTCTTCCCAGTCTGGGACAAAAATTAGCAACCATAATAATAGTTGTATTATTATTATTTTAGCTAGTGTTTCAACTATATAAAGATCCGATGTCTCAAGAAGTATTCTATGGAAACCTGACTCCAGGGAGACTACTCTCGTTGTAGGCGTTCGAAGTTGGATCGTTAAGAGTTACTAACATCCTGATCTGGGGCGGGACGCAACCCAGTGGCAAAGCGTTTGGTTGATGCGCGGTCTAGGATCGATCCCCTCAGTGGACTCCTTTGGGCTATTTCTCGTTCCAGCCAATGCACCACGACTGGTATATCAAAGGCCGTGGTATGTACTATCCAGTCTGTGGGATGGTGCATATAAACGATCCTTTGCTACTAATGGAAAAAATGTAGCGGGTTGACAAAAATCACTATGAGCATTCGTCCCTCCAGATGGTACCGACCGACCCCTCTGGCTCATGGTGTCGTTAAATAAAACAAACTTGTTTTTACTTTTTTTTTATTGGCATCCTGATTTCCTTGCAGCAAATCCCATTGGTAAAGAGGACAACATTTATCAATAAAACAAAATTATACGCAACCTACCAACCTACCAAGGAAGTGCTTATATCCAATTAAGGTTCAAGCTATTTGGGCTGTTTGGGCTGTCTGTCAATAACA
Organism: Gigantopelta aegis; assembly: GCF_016097555.1. Taxonomy (NCBI): domain Eukaryota; kingdom Metazoa; phylum Mollusca; class Gastropoda; order Neomphalida; family Peltospiridae; genus Gigantopelta; species Gigantopelta aegis. Next base: position 16,943,955 of record NC_054708.1, on the reverse strand, counting down.
GTGTGTTAGTGGTTAGTGAGAGAGAAGAGGGTGTAGTGATCGTACGCCTACTCATTTAGTCGTTAAATTCGATCTGGGTGGGAGCCGGTACCTGGACACGACCTCTGTACCTACCAACGTTAAGACCGGTGGCTTAACCACTACACCACCGAGACCAGTGTGAATTTTATTTCAACTTATTTTCATGCTTATATCTAATTAAGGTTAAAGCATGCTGTCCTGGGCACACACCTCAGCTAACTGGGCTGTCTGTCCAGGAACGTGGGTTAGTTGTTAGTTGGTTAGTGGTTAGTAAGAGAGAAGAGGGTGTAGTGGCCTTACACCTACCCACTGAGCCCTTAAGAACTCGCTCTGGGTTGGAGCCGGTACCGAGCTGCGAACCATGTACCTACCAGCTTGTAGTCCGATGGATTAATCACTACGCCACTTAACGTGTGTGACTGTTACTTATAGTATGTACACTACAACAGCTGTACACAATGGATATCCCCGGGATGTTTCCGCAGGGAGCGTTCTAAACGTTACGTCTTAATCTTGACAACAGATGACGCGGGTAACATAAAATATGTACATTGCTGCTTGTTCAGTGGGATTTTGTTAAAAGTGCATTCAAATCATTATTGCACGATTTCTTATGCAGTTTATAACATCTAGAGTTTAGTTCTCGCCCCCTGATTATAAAATGTCTAGAGTTTAGACTCAAGACTCTAATAGCTAAAAGTTAAAGTTAGTTTTGTTTAATGACGCCAATCATCGGCTAATGGATGTCAAACATTTGATAATTCTGACATATAGTCTTAGAGAGAATACCCGCTAAGTTGTCCATTAGTAGCTAGGTGTTTTTATATACACCATCCCACAGATAGGATAGCACATACCAAGGCCTTTGATATACCTGTCGTGGTGCATTGGCTGGAACGAGAAATAGCTCAATGGACAACCGACGGGCATCTTAGACGGGCATCTTAGACCGAGCGCGCATCAAGCGAGCGTTTTACCACTGGGCTGTGCAAGACTAATAGGGTCTGGACCCATATTTACGAAAAGATGTAAAGTTACGTCTACGACTAGCACTTACGTCTGCCGTAGATTTACGTTCACGTGCAAGAAGCACCTTAGTCTCAAAGACGGCGTAAATGTAAACGTAACTTAGTTGGATGTACATCTACGATTGTAACACTCTCACCGGAGAAATAATAATAAAGAAAAACATTAGAAACGATGGCTACCGGGTAAATAACAAATGCGCAAAACGCAAAACAATAACACGCCGAACCATGGCAATTTTGTATTGGTGAGGATCCGCGTTTTGGTACGAACTTTAGGACATCCTTAAAAAAGGAAAAGATAACTCAGGAGAAATGTGGTCGATTCGAAAACATCCGTTCGATTACAAAACAGAAATTCAGTCCGTGGGCTTTCGCTATCGCGAACTGCTTCAATTATTGGAAATGCTGCCATTTCCCGCAAATAATAGTAAATAACGGCGATCGTGCTTGATTTATCATATGTACACGACTTACGTGCAGCGTTACTTGTAACCGGAGGCACTCTTATATATATGTCCAACTAAATACATGTAACTTACGTTTACGTTTAGTGCATAGCACTTCAGCGTAGATTTACGTTTACGTGTAAAACTAGACTTACGATGTTTTGTGAATATGGATACTGAAACCTCAACTCGTGGCAACGTCATACATTTACATGCGTGTGATGTCATTAAATATTTGAGTCTAGACTAATTGTTTTATAAGCACAGGCCCAGACTAAAACGTTCCCACTGAGCAGCAAGGAAGGGAGGACATGTTTATTTAACGACGCACTCAACACGTTTTATTTGACGGTTATATGGCGTCAGACATATAGTTAAGGACTACACATATATTGAGAGAGAAAACCCGCTGTCGCCATAATTTTCATGGGCTACTCTTTTTCGATTAGCATCAAGGGATCTTTTATATGCATGCACCATCCCACAGAGATAGAAGTACATACCACGGCCTTTGATATACCAGTCGTGGTGCACTGAAAAGAACGCACTGAGCAGGAGAGTCCTTCTTTAAAATAAATGAATGCGTTAAATGTATGTGGCCGATTATATATTCGTATTTCGGTATCCAGTGTAGAGGGTAAACCGAATGCAACATATGCACTGGTATGTGGTCTTTGTTTTATCGCTCAGCGCCATCTGTCGGACTTGATCCTCGATCATTTGCTACACGTGCATGTACTGCGATCACCAGTCGCTGTGTACGGTTTCCTCGCTGGGTGGTCAGTGGCATATTGTCCATTCGGGCTATAGATGTTATAACTTCAGAGTATAATATAATATGTTTTACTGAAGTCTAACCCGGTGGTATGTAACGGTTATGTTGCCGAGTTGTTTGTTTTTCTGTGTTTGTGTTTAGGTAGATGTTGTTGTTGTTGTTGTTGTTGTGTGTGTGTGTGTGTGTGTGTGTGGTTTGCTTGTTTGTTTGGAGGGAGGTAGGGTGGGAGTTGTTTGTTTGCACTTGTGTTATTCTTTTCTTTTGGGGGGAGGGGTTAGTCGGTTGTGTTTTTTATGTGTGTTTTTTTCTCTTTTTTTGAGGGGGGCGCTTTGGCGGATGTATACGTTATATTATGTTAATACTTCAACACATTGTTTAATTAGTAGTACTATACGGTTCACATTTGTGAATTAGGTGTTGGAATTTTTATTTGTTCTTCCACAAAATATTTGGTGTAATTGTATTTTGTTATTAAAAAAAAGATTATTCTAACGTCCACAGTGATTTCAATTTCACAATTTGTAGGCATTTTAAAAGATGATTAACATTGTTCAGAACGTGCCCATCGGTAAGCCGAGTTGAATGACTGATCGATCGATCGATCGATCGATTATTTATTGATTGACTGACTGACTGACTGACTGACTGACTGATTGACTGACTGACTGACCGACCGACCGACAGACCGACCGACAGACCGACTGACTGACTCATTGATTTATTGATTGATTGATTGATTGATTTTTCTTAGCATAACAATTTTCATCTGGTTAAATTAATTTTAAAATGCATGATTCGATAAAAATTTTTAAAAAAACATTATATATAAATATGTTTTTTTTAAAATATATGTGACATTTTTGGTACCTCTTTTTATAATTACTTAACGTTTGAGTCGATATTTGGTTAACTCGATATTTTTATGTGGTCCCCACGATACCGACACAACGGTGCTCGACTGTATATATAATTATACAATAATATTGAAGATACGTTTTATAGTTTTGACTGTTATGCTTTTCCATAGGTTCCTGTTATAATGGGTTCCTGTTTTCGACTGTTTACGCGAGTTTACAACAGAAAATGTACGAAAAGAGTCCTTGTCATCGCTCTTCTGCCGCCAATATTGGTCTTCGCTTTCCATTGTTGCTACCAGATCCACTACAAACAAGCGCCCAAGACGTTCGGCGAATTTTTCAAATGGAGGTACGTACAATGTATATACGACTGTGAATCCAGGAGTTGCGTTTATAATTTATATCTCATATTATTCTATATATCCCTGATATATCTCATATTATTCTATATAACCCTGACATATCTCATATTATTCTATATAACCCTGATATATCTCATATTATTCTATATATAACCCTGATATATCTCATATTATTCTATATAACCCTGATATATCTCATATTATTCTATATATAGCCCTGATATATCTCATATTATTCTATATAACCCTGTTATATCTCATATTATTCTATATAACCCTGTTATATCTCATATTATTCTATATAGCCCTGTTATATCTCATATTATTCTATATAACCCTGACTGTGTTGCCCATTACAGCACATTGTTAAATTAATCAACAGCTATTGGATGTCAAATAGTTGGTCATTTTGCTACATAGTCATCAGAGAAAACCTGCTGCATATCTTCCATTAGTAGCAAGAGTTCTATGATAGCTGTGGTTTAAAAAGATATGGCGTGTCATCAAAAAACAAAAACCCATATGGCTCCAAACGAATCTCCTCGCATTTTTACATGGTTTACAACTCACATTTTGAGCAGAATGATGTGGAAATACACATTAAACGTTTTTAAGCCAGATGAGTTTGTCCGGGCGTCTACATTGGCTTTTTTTTAGAGGGTTTTGGTGTGGGGGGGGTTGTTGTTGTTGTTTTTGGGTTTTTTAATATTAGGAGTTGCACTGGAGGAGTGAGTGGGGTTGGAGTTGAAGTTGGCCCCATTCCTTTCCTTTCTACGTTTGCTGTGGGAAACATCTCCTGTACTGTAAGACTTGTACTTGTCCTGTACTGTAGACTGAGATTATAAAGGTGATTATATATGTTTTGTTTTGCATGTTTATAAGCCAGCCTGTCTGGGTGGTGAGTGTTTGGGATTAGAGCCAGTCAGTAACTGCAACATGTGGCAAACCAGTAGGATTAGTGCGTAGCTTTTAATAGAGGGGCGAGACGTAACTCAGTGATAAAGCGCTAACCTGATGCTCGGTCGGTCCAGGATCGCTCCCCGTCGGTGGACCCATTGGGCTATTTCTCGTTTCAACCAGTACTCCAATTGGACTTGTTATATACTATATTGTCTGTCGGATGTTGCATATAAAATATCCCTTGGTGCTAATCGGAAAGAGTAGCACATTGCGTGGTGGCAGCAGGTTTTCTCGCTCATGTGTTCAATGACATATAACCGTAATTAAAATGTGTTGATTGGTTCATTAAATAAAACATTCCTTTCTTCCTTTCTTGGATAGAATATGGAGTCTGGATAGTTCCGTTATCGCTGAATCGTGTTTAATTATATTATAAAAAAATATGTATTCAAATAAAATTAGTGTTTCTTATCAGCAAACAGACGCGTCCCAATCAGTTTCACAAGACTGATATATCGATCGATCGAGAGAGAGAGAGAGAGAGAGAGAGAGAGGAGAGAGAGAGAGAGGAGAGAGAGAGAGAGAGAGAGGAGAGAGGATGGAGGAGACAGGAGGAGGTTAAGAGAGAGAGAGGGGGTGATCAGGGAGATGAATATGCACTGGCTTAACTCCTCCTCAACGAGTTATCAAAACCCACTGTTCGTTGAGGTCGGTACTGGGAAGAGAACCCAAAACCCATCCCTTAAATCAGACGGCTTGACCACGCTAGGCCACCGAAGTTGATTATTAATGTATTTGTTTTGTTTAGAGATGTGTCGAGGACATCACGATGGGTCGTCGTCAACCACTCTCCCAATGTCTCCATGACGGCGGACCTTCTGAAGGACCTCGGTGACTGGACAGTCCTCTTCCTGGTCGACACAGAATCTGCTGGGGTGCCAAGGTAAAACCAATACGACATTAATAGCAGCAGTTTCACGTTATCCGTCTTGAAATATTTTTTGATCACGGTCATGATTTAACGCTTTGAGAAATATAGCCTATCAGTTTTTTGGATTTTTTTTTTTTATTAAGACTTTGAACTTACAGAGACCCGTTAGTCAAAACAAGAGAAAAACGCAGTCACATAACGCTCTGCCCTACCTGCCTACCACATCTGTTGATGCCTGCCTACCACAGATGTTCATGCCTGCCTACCACATATGTTGATGCCTGCCTACCACAGCTGTTGATGCCTGCCTACCACAGATGTTCATGCCTGCCTACCACATATGTTGATGCCTGCCTACCACATATGTTGATGCCTGCCTACCACAGTCGTGGATGCCTGTCTACTACAAAAGATACCTGATACTGGCACATAGACGTTTTTTTTTACTAATGAGTAGCAAGGTCTGGGTTTGTGCCCTACAGGATGATCGTCATATTTGCTGGTAGCCCTTAGTTACATGTATTTGGTGTCTAAGATGTTATATTTCAACACTTCGGGGAGAGAGAGAGAGAGAGAGAGAGAGAGAGAGAGAGAGAGAGAGAGAGAGAGAGAGAGAGAGAGACAGAGAGAGAGACAGAGAGACAGACAGAGACAGAGAGAGAGGAGGAGGAAGTGACGGAGAGATTAAAGTTTGTTTTGTTTAACGACACCACTAGAGCACATTGATTTATTAATCATCAGCTATTAGATGTTAAACATTTGGCCATTTTTGACATATAATCTTAGAGAGGATACCTGCTACATTTTACCATTAGTAGCATGGGATTTTGTATATGTACCATCCTACAGACAGGAGAGAGAGAGAGAGAGAGAGAGAGAGAGAGAGAGAGAGAGAGAGAGAGAGAGAGAGAGAGAGAGAGAGAGAGAGAGAGAGAGAGAGAGAGAGAGAGAGCGACAGAGGGAGAGTGCATTCTCCTATGGACAGATCTGCACATATAGCGCACGGACTTTGATGTGTTAGTCTTAAAACAATGACTTAGTTCTTTCGTCCGATCACGCGTATCTCTGGTGAGTGGTCGACAACTGTGCTATCTGCCATTACACAAAATTAGATGACAATTTACACGGTTTAATATTGTTACTCTCTTTGCAGCTGTCAGAACTGTGTCACGTTGACTACAAAGAAAATGGCGAATTTGGGTTTCAGTGTGACAAAAGCAGAAGGAAAGCATGTCACAGAGATGGCTGGATTTCTCTACGCCATAGCACGTGGAGCCAAGGTGATATATTCCTCGAATGGATTGTCAGGACCAAGCGATCGTCTGTTGTCGGAATCTTCCAGAAAGACGGTTTCTGGTCTTCGCTTCGGTTCCGGACGTTTTTTCAATCCCTATCAACATTTCGGACAGCCTCAGTTCTTCATGCCATATCATGTTCACCAGGGTCAACCGCCGAAAAAATGCAAAAACATGTACTACACATTCGAGTGGAAAACGCCGTTAATAATGAAGGAGATGTGTGACGGGCGACACAGTGTAGAGTCCAGACTTAATGATTCAACTGTGTTGAGAGGAGATTTAAATGTTTCCTTTGACCAGCATGTTCCCATGGCCATCGTGACCGAAGGGTCGTTTGCGTCTCTTGATTCAACCAACAGTCTTTATTTGTACGATTCTTTCCTCGCGTTATTCAAACCACTGGTGACCACAGAGGAGGGTTCTGTGACGTGGGAATACTGGGCACAGAGGTTGTTATGGGAATTGGAGGGCGGTGTCGGGTTTCTTGTCACTAACAATGCCACAGGCCTATACATGAAAGCAAACACGCCTCCCACACCACTGAAACAGTACCTTGTTAACTCTCAAATCCCGCGTCTGTGGGACCTGGTCAGCTCGTGGCGGTGCACTCCAAATGCTGCATCTATTTTCTTCTGTATGAAAGGTCTCACGCAACTGTTTGTAGAACAGGGATTCTGGCCACAACAAAATGTCCATCTCATAGATGCCTGGATATCTGATTTGAAGTCTGTGGGATACGAAGAGCCCCGGAGGATACCTCTAGGGCAGTATGAGAAAACATTCAGCCTCCACGATGTTCGTCCAACGTATTTCTGGCCATCTTTGCAATATGTTTCCGATGAAAGAATTCCAAAATTTAAAGGATATGAACTCGGAGAAAATAAAACATGCGGCAGAGTTATGAGCGTATGTGGCTCGCACATCACGCCTACAAAGTTGAGAAATCTTCCCTATGAAGGAAAGAGAATTGAGGACATAGTGCTTCTAGTTGTTTTCAACTTTCCGTTTTACCAGAACATAGAACTTATTGAACACCTTTACGCGCGGCATTTCGCACACGTTCTCTACTGTGGAGAGAGTTACAAAACCTTCGTGCTGTTCAACAAGTACTTCACAAAACCTACATCGTACATTGAGAGCAACCATTACCGTGGTTTCCTAGGTTACGACTGCATGGCCCAGGCGATGCGTATGAACTACAATGTAAAAGGATATCTCCACATGGGCGATGACGTCATACTCAATGTGTGGAATGTGCATGATCTACCACGTGACAAAATATGGTTCCAGTCTAGCATGCGCATAGCCGATCGATCATCTGCGCATGTGCCAGACCTGCACAAATCTCCAGAATGGGGACCCTGGAATGACATACCTGGAAGACGAGCACTGGTCCCTCTGTGGGAGACTCTGGAGAAATTGGCCGAGGACGATGGACAAGGACCTGAAGTGCGGCGGTTTCTAGACACTCTGGCAGAAAACACTGGTAGCCGACACGGGGTCGTTTACGAAGCCTCAGACATCTTCTACGTCCCGTCGCGGTTGGCAGATCAATACACGTTCTTCGCGCGCATGTTTGTCAAACATGGCGTCTTCTTGGAGATTGCCGTGCCAACCATTCTGAACGCAATTGAAAGCAATAAAGATATATTTCGTCTAACGGGGCAGTATCTCTGGTACAATCAAAGGAATTATTATGTGTCAAAATTCAATGAGGCTAATCACTTCTTACACGCTTGGAAACTTAAAAGCGAACTTCGAAAAAGTCGTGGTGTGGACTTCTTTTGTAAAGTATTACTGCCCCGTATAGAAAGAGACCTGGCTTCGTGAATGCAAAGCTAACACTGGTAGAGGATAATCTTTAGCTATGTTACAGACGAACCTTCATGCGATCTGTAGTTTACCTGGCCAGAACAGCTTTTACTTATAACATGTTTATAGAGCTTAGAACAAGAATCGAGTTGTGAGAGCGCTCAGACTAGCAACTGAACAGTCGTAGAAGTCGTCACAGCAGAAAGTTGGTCAACGTTGTTCTGGCAGTTGGTAGTCTGATTACAGCGTTACTAATCATGCTAGATGCAAACCTTTATAATATTATATTCTACTAAATACGATAATGTGCTTATAACACTTTTACTGAGATTTGTTTATCAAGTCTGTAGCGTATTAATCAGGTCAGATATCAACTTCTATGTATAGGTTAGAAGGCATTAAGACGTTTCTTCAGAAATAGAAATGGGCGAACGAAACGTAACCTATTTAGACGGCATTTCATAGGTTCATTCTCTCAAATGGGCGGAGCGTGCAGCACTACGAATTCAATCGGCTTATCGGTCGTTCTTCATGATTAAGACAGACAAAATAAAACTCTGCGATTGGCTGAAATGGGTCGAGCTACTCTCGGCATACTAAATTCAAAAACGTATGTAGCTCCCTCATTTATTTTTCGGCGTACCGTTCAAAACGGCGTCTAATTTCCTTCATACAAAACTGCGCACCCTTTCCATTTTGGCATTAATCCTACGGGACATTCCAAATTGTATAGCACCCATAACCACCCTCCGCCTGCTGCCGACCCCTGTCGGGCTGCTGGTGCTCCCTTGCATCTGCCAGTACAGGCGGTGCCCCTCTCCAGCCCACCCCACCCTTTCCTGTCCTGGGCAGAGGAGCTGGCCGAGGCCGGCACCTGTGCTCAAGACAGCTTATTCTGAATGTGCATGTTAAGCACTCTGACCTGACCTGAAATGGGCGGACAATGTTCAGTTGCCGTGTAAAAGGTTTTTGTTGCACTCAACCAGAATCCATACATATGACACGTTTATAGGTTGTACTATACCAAATAAACTCCCATAGGCGACCATGTTAATGTTTGTGTTTAAAAACACTATATACAATATATCAACCAAACTATGACCCATATATATCAGTACTACAATCCTTACCTCAAAGTATTAATTGAATAAAATGGTTACCTTTCATGGCTCATTTTCGGTAATACCAGATGTTTTTACAACACCCCTAGTTTCACAAACATTTGAGTATTTTGTTTTACAGGTTCCCCATACATGTTCCAAGCACAAGGCTACTTGACACAGTGGTACTAGATGAAATAAAATTGCATACATTTTTAGCCCAGATGAAACTATTTTTTTTTTACAATCAAAACACTCACATTTATAACCAATGACAGGGCTTGTGGTGTTAACTTCTCTATCAAAAGTTGGGTGCACCTCGAACTTTGACCCAGCCGGAAATTATTTGGTATATTGCTACCTATAGTTTAGATCCAGTAAAGACTGTAAGGTATTAAGCACGATAGAGGCGAACCTGTGTACGTGTTTTACATGGCAATTAGTGCTATTAATATCTTTATACTTATAATGGTAGGCCATCGGTCTACAGGCTGGTAGGTACTGGGTTCGGATCCCAGTCGAGGCATGGGATTTTTAATCCAGATACCCGACTCCAAACCCTGAGTGAGTGCTCCGCAAGGCTCAATGGGTAGGTGTAAAACACTTACACCGACCAGTGATCCGTAACTGGTTCAACAAAGGCCATGGTTTGTGCTATCCTGCCTGTGCGAAGCGCAAATAAAAGATCCCTTGCTGCTAATCGGAAAGAGTAGACCATGTAGTGGCGACGGCGGGTTTTCTCTCAAAATCTGTGTGGTCCTTAACCATATGTCTGACGCCATATAACCGTAAATAAAATGTGTTGAGTGCGTCGTTAAATAAAACATTTATTTCTTTCTTTCTTTATACTTATAAAGTAAATCAAACCAATCTGAACCACTGGTTATAACATCATTAGATTATACACTTCTTTATTAACTTCACAACACCACTAGTGCACATTGATTTAATAATCATCGGCTATTGGATGTCAAACATTTGGTAATTTTGAGTCTTAGAAAGGAAACCCGTTAATTTTTGCCATCAGTAGCAAGGGATCTTTTAGATGAACCATCCCACAGACAGGATAGCACATCCCACAGCCTTTAATATACCAGTCGTGGTGCACTGGCTGGAACGAGAAATAGCCCAATGGGCCCACCGACGGGGATCGATCCTAGACCGACCGCGTATCAAGCGAGCGCTTTACCACTGGTCTACGTCACGCCCCTGTCGTGTACAAATGCAAAGGCGTTAGATTCTACAGGTATTTTGTTATATTAACATCATGTTTAACAGGGGCGTTGAAAGGAATTTAACATTGAGGAGGCGGGATGGTGGGTGAAGGAGAGGGGTACATGTAGTGGGTGAGGGGGAGGGATAGTTGGTGAAGAACATTGGTAGCCCTCTTGATGCAGGAAAATTAAGACATTTGTTCTTTTTAATCGTTTATTGCCGCAAACAAAGGGGCGACAACTGCCTCCCGTGCCGCCCCTGTATAGTGCCGCCCCTGTATAGTGCCATGGAGCCTAGGTGCTGGAAGAAGAACTTGGTAACCAGGTACCCTGCGTTGTCGTCACTCGTAGACGTTTGAATAAAGAACATCTATATTTACTTTTCGTATTCCATTAGTTTCCTTACTAGATCAGGGCCTTGTTACGTGAAAAACTTTAAGGCAATCATCTATCTTCGACTAACTATTTTGGTCGCCCAATTATTATTATTTTATTATTTATTTTTAATATTTTTCTTTTAATTGTTATTATTATGTTTTTTTAAGTCAAAGTTTCCAATATAATGTATGTTTTGAACACAACAAATTGGATTACTATGCGACCTTTTTCGGGTGGGTCTTCTTTTTTTTTGTGGGGAGGGGGAGGGTGTGTGTGTGATTGATGGGGAGGTATTTTTGTTGTTGCCATTGTTGTTGTTTTTGTGTGTGTGTGTGTGTGGGGGGGGGGGGTTCTATTGTTTCTTCTTCTTCATCTTGTTATTCGTGCATACACACCTTAGCAAATGTTCGTAATGTGCAAATTTCGCGAACCACCGATATCGTCAACAAGAACACTATAACTTGGAAAATAATGCTTGCGAATAAATTTCGCGATTTGGACGTTGGATGCGAACGACGCAGATTTGACATGGTTTACAGTAAGCCTCTTTTTGTCTGCCAGGACAAAGGATGGGGAGGATTTTGTGAGAGGTGAAACTCAATTCCGCAATAAACGCGTCTGGTATTCCTATTTAGCTGCTAGGGTAGGAGAATAGGGTAATTTATAGGTAGTACTAAACCAAATAACTTCCGGCTGGGTCAAAGTTGGAGGTGCACCCAACTTTTGATAGTGAAGTGAACACCACAAGTCCTGTGATTGGTTATAAATGTGAGTGTGTTGGTTGTAAAAAAGATTAGTTTCATCTGGGCTAAAAATGTATGCAATTTTATTTCATCTAGTACCACTGCGTCAAGTAGCCTTATGCTTGGAACATGTATGGGGCACCTGTAAAAAAAAGTACTCAATTTTTGTGCGGAACTAGGGTAGTCATAGACGCTACCTGTTATCTCAGAAATGAGCAGCTTGACACCCACTTTTTTGTGATTCACTTTAAGGGTGAGGGGTGGTAGTATTTATATCCGTGGCGTTTATGTCGATTGATACGTTGCAGGTAGGAGTTTTAGCCACATATGTTACTATTGTCGTCTATGGGATTTGATTTGGTAGTATACACCCTATATACACTTTCTTCAAGACATAAAAGGGTCTCTCTCTCTCTCTCTCTCTCTCTCTCTCTCTCTCTCTCTCTCTCTCTCTCTCTCTCTCTCTCTCTCTCTCTCTCTCTCTCTCTCTCGTGTATACATAAAGACGACTATAAAAAAATCTATAGCTAAAATTCGCGAAACTTGTACGAGCTATTCTAATGAACTAAACTACTGAATGCTAGGTTTTAAATAAGTTTATAATTGTTTGAGTGTTCTGTGCATTTCCCCTCTTAATGACAATGACAAGTGTTAATTCGACATTTGGAAATTCGAATACAGAATGGAGTGGAAATCGGTGCCATCAGATGTAGTCCTACGGAATAGCAACGAGATCTTTTTTAATGTGCTTTCCAGGATAACAAAATACTATGGCTATTAACGTAGCAACCGTGAGGCACTAGCTGAGAGACTGGGTTGGGGGTACGTTGGATGGGAATGGACTACGAATTCACTTCGATTTCTTCGAGGTCGATTTATCCTACGAAACCGGTCAGGTCAGGTAACGTTTTAACGTGTATATATTATATGCCTTACCCCTAACTTCCGGTGGAATACCCCCACCCCCATCCAGGACGTCCCCAGTCAGTCCAACCGCTGTGCCCTCCAGTCATGGTGCGCCTCGAGAAATTTAAGAGATTCAACGTCGGTGTCACTAGGAGAAAGAAAGAAAGAAATGTTTTATTTAACGACGCACTCAACACATTTTATTTACGGTTATATGGCGTCAGTCATATGGTTAAGGACCACACAGATTTTGAGAGGAAACCCGCTGTCGCCACTATATGGGATACTCTTCCGATTAGCAGCAAGGGATCTTTTATTTGCGCTTCCCACAGGCAGGATAGCACAAACCATGACCTTTGTTGAACCAGTTATGGATCACTGGTCGGTGTAAGTGGTTTACACCTACCCATTGAGCCTTGCGGAGCACTCACTCAGGGTTTGGAGTCGGTATCTGGATTAAAAAGCCCATGCCTCGACTGGGATCCGAACCCAGCACCTACCAGCCGTGTCACTAGGAGAGTGACATTGCCACAAGGAGAGCGACATAATGGCCAATCCAACGTTGATAACTGACGACAATAGAAAGGTTTTGAGGAAAGTTTTGCGTCCAGCCACGAAACATCCCATCTGATAGATATAGATAGATAACAATTTAACGTGCCCATATACCACTAGGGTTTCGAGCACGCCCATCCAGAGTCCGATCTCCATTTAGTATAAAAGTTAATAGAATTAAAAAAAAGAAAAGAAAAAAAAGTTACAAGCCAAAAATAAAAATAATTGACTGCTCGGCCGAATATTTATATAATATGGAGCATTTTAGGACAGTCCAAAAAGAAATAAGAGAGGATCGGACTATTTAATAATATTTAAAAAAAGAAAGTAATTTCGACATAAAATTTTGAACGGAGGTCTAAAAGTTTAAAGTCCGATCTATATGGTCCGGGGGGGGGTGGGGGGTGGGGGGGGTGTTGAGTTCAAGATGGACGGAATTTGGAATACGAATTTAGTTGTTGGGTCAAAAACCTAAAGCCAAAATGAGCTCATTCATACTACTCATGTCTGGCGGGCTGTCAAAATAAAGTGCGTCGGACTGTTTACAAAAAAAAAAAAAAAAAAAAATTAAATTAAAATAAATTAAATTAAATTTCGAATGCCGGCCAAAATTGTTTAAGTTCAACTAAGCCCATGGAACGGTTGGCTACTACGGGGACGAGATGAAGTGCTTGGCGTTGAACAGCGGCACCAGTTTCCTCCACCGGTGGGCTAGCAAGGTCTTGGCTAGCTCGACGCAATGGTAGCCTGCGATGATCTTCAGTACTCTGTGCACGGTGTAGTTGTCCATGTCTTCCCTGTCTGTAGAGATCATCCCGGCGCGACGTCACCACAAGTCCAAATTCCCGTCTCGTAGTTCCATGGCGTGGATGGCACACTCAACTCCGTCATGAAACTTCTTAAAGTTGCCCTCAAGAATGCCTCTCGGCAGTGAGCTGGTGTCCGAGGTGTCCCCGACCAAGAATCGAGCGTACTGGCCCTTGATCTTGAAGATTGGTAGGCTCCAGGCGGCGTCCCTGCCCGGGGGTAGGGGACTCGACACTGACCGCCTCCAAGGGGTTGGATCGGGAGATGCACGCCGTGGAGTCGCAGATCGCTGTGTCCAACAAAGAAAGTTTGTTTTGTTAACGACACCACTAGAGCACATTGATTTATTAATCATCGGCTCTTGGATGTCAAACATATGGGTTATTTTTATAGTGATAGATTTTTTTCATTAGTAGTAAGGAATCTTTTACATGCACCATCCCACTTACAGGATATACCAGTCGCGGTGCACTGACTGGAACGAGATATAGCCCAATGGGCTCACCGATGGGGATCGATCCCAAACCGACCGCGCACCAAGCGAGCGTTTTACCACTGGGCTACATCCCGCCCCTCACATATATTGAGAGAAAACCCGTTGTCACCATTTCATGGGCTACTCTTTTCGATTAGCAGCAACGGTTCTTTTATATGCACTATCCCACAGACAGGATAGTACATACTACGGCTTTTGTTACACCAGTTGTGGAACACTGGCTGGAACGATAAATAGCCCAATGGGCCTACCAACTGGAATTGATCCTAGATCGATTGTGCATCAGGTGAGTGCTGTATCACTGAACTACGTCCCGCCCCCAGATTCTATGATCGATAGCAGCTCAGAATGAATACGTTTATAAACTGATTATATTCGTATTAACTGGGTGGGAATATAGATACTTCATGAAAATTTCACGGAATTACAATGTGTCACAGTTTCTATTGAATAGGAGTAAAAAATATACATCAATTTTGTTTATTTACATGTACGACACATAAGCAGATTTTAAAATAAGGAAGGAATGTTTTATTTAATTGTGCACTTAACACATTTTAATTACGGTCATATGGCGTCGGAATACGATTAAGGATCGTAAAGATAATGAGAGTACCGGCTCCAAGCCAGAGCGAGTTCTCAAGGGATCAATGGGTAGGTGTAAGGCCACTACACCCTCTTCTCTCTCACTAACCACTAACCAACTAACAACTAACCCACTATCCTGGACAGACAGCCCAGATAGCTGTTGTGTGTGCCCAGGACAGCGTGCCTGAACCTTAATTGGATATAAGCAAGAAAATAAGTTGAAATTAATGAGATTGGAAACTCGCTACCGCCACTCCACTCATACCGAAAAGCAGTAAGGGATATTTTATACACTCCCCCACATAGAGGGCAGTGAACTTACCATTATTTCCTTTTTCTTTTTTGTGGTAGATACACATTTTATTTTGTAGGCATTCATACATATTTTTAGATATAATAATATAACGTGTACATTGCGGGGAATGGTAAGTAGCAACGGGTTACAATCGATAAAAGTCAATTAAATGAGCATTTTAAAGTATGGCTATTTGGTATCTAACATGTTGTTACTTCAATATCTGGTCTAGAATGAGAAGGGAACTCGCCGCTGCCACATGGGCTACTCTTATTAAATTGCAGCAGAGTATATTCTGCATGCACTTTTCAAAGACAGGACAATACATACCACGTCCTTTGATGGTGGTTGGGACGGCGCGATCTCGTGATCTATCGCACTCCAGGCAAAGATTCTACCAACAAGATACACTCCCCCCGAGCTGAGTAACCTCGTATTATAAGTCGTTTATTTATATACTTCATATTTCTTAAATATTAATGTTTGCTTTGGTTAACGACACCACAAGAGCACATTGATTTATTAGTCATCGTCTAATGGATGTCAAACATAATTGGGCCGAATTTACAAAGCCTGTTTTAGACTTACACGCGTGTAACTACAGACATTTACAATGCTTAAACACCTGTCTTACACGCGTGTAACTACATACATTTACTTTGCTTAAACACCTGTCTTACACGCGTATAACTACATACATTTACTTTGCTTAAACACCTGTCTTACACGCGTGTAACTACATACATTTACAATGCTTAAACACCTGTCTTACACGCGTGCAACTACATACATTTACAATGCTTAAACACCTGTCTTACATGCGTGTAACTACATACATTTACAATGCTTAAACACCTGTCTTACACGCGTGTAACTACAGACATTTACTTTGCTTAAACACCTGTCTTACACACGTGTAACTACATACATTTACAATGCTTAAACACCTGCGTTTAAGAAAAACAGGCTGCGTAATTTCCGCCCATAATATGTACAGTATAATGGTGGGCAGTAATTTTCACATAATATGGAAACTGACGAAAACAAAATACAAATATAACTATGAAATCTAAAACGAGATTAAATCAAGTTGGTTCTTAAATTATTTGTCAGAATTAAATATTTTCCAAGGTTATTTTGCTCTTTAATATTGTCAGCAGCGCTTTACCATTTGGCGTTCCTTATTTCCTAATCGTAACATCTTAATTGCTTTAATATTAACAGTGAACATAATCTATACAATCTGCCAATCTATTGTCGGGAATATGAATGTTTTGATAACTATCCATGTATATATGTAACACTTTGCCGGAACTAACTTATTAATGTATGTCCGAAAATAATGTTTAGTAATAACAAACCAATAAATTGACTCACGGCTTTGATAATAAATATCTGATTTAGAATTAGTATTCATACTTTCGCGCTATCTGTGTTCAATATCGAATTCAATTTGTTTCTGGCCAATTAATTGCTTATTATTGCACCGTTTTCAGTATAGTAGTTAATTGATATAATTACGACCTAAATGCCTTAACCCTATATATATACTGCCGTAACGAGTGGTGCATCATACGACTTATCGTATAGCCCCTACTGTATAATGATGAACGCTGCACTTCTGTTCAGTATTGGCTTCGTGTGCGCTGTTATTAATATTGCAGGTAAGATTTTCTCGGTTTTCTTTCGTTCTACTTTTTTGTGTTTTATAAAATATTTTTAAAATATCAATGCATTAATATATATATATATATATTTATTTATACTATGTTTCAACAAATTCTTTCTAATTTAAATTTTTTTGTGTGTTGCGATATTGTCTTGCTACATTGCAGTTTCTTCTTTTTTTTCGGGGGTTTTATTTTCGGTTTTTTTTTTTTTTCGTTTTGGCATCTTTTACATACGTACATGTATATATGTTTTACCGGAGATGGAGACCAGGAGCCTATCTCACAAAACATCGTAAGTTTACGTCTGCAGCTAGCAGTTATATCGGACATTTATTTACACGTGTTTGATGTCTATTTCACAAAACATCGTAAGTTTACGTCTGCAGCTAGCAGTTATATCGGACATTTATTTACACGTGTTTGATGTCTATTTCACGCAGGACATTACATGATTACGGAAGATAGAGAGCATTTTAAGGACAAAGGAACATAAAATATGTGTAATTATTAGATTTACGTTTACGTGCGAAACTAGGCTTACGATGTTTCATGAAATTGGACCCAGCCCTTCATGCGTTACTTGCAAAATTCAAGACTTTCTTACACTAAAGTAGTGTCGGAAATACAATAAAACTGGTTTTTGTCGATTATTTCTTTCATATTAAATTGACAAGTAACTATTTTGTAAATATCTATTTAATGATACTCTACCTAATTTAGCATTTACTTGTTTGTGCTCTCGTTGGTGTACACTGTGGTGTTTACTCTTGAAATTAAAAGATAGATGTCAGTAAACAGGTGATTTGTGCACATTATTGGAACAGACTATAACACATTTTGATCGACATATGTCAGTTTCATTTATCTTTGAACAAACTTTTAATTTAAAACTGCAAGTTAACTGAATATTTTGAATTACAGCATAAATTATTAATTATTATCAGCATATTTAGTGAATATAAATTCAATATAGGTACATTAGAAATTTACACAATCTTGCAACCACTTTAAGGTGCTAGATCATAGTTATATGTGAGCATCTGTTTGTGATAAAGATTCTCCAATAAATATGTATTTTCTACTAGTAGATACAATTATTTTGTTAGAATCATTTATGGGCATATAGTTGAAGGTGTAGTCTTTAAATTTTAAAGCAAAATTTAATGTAAAAACTAAATATTTGCAATAGCTGTCATTATGCAACTTGGAAATGGCTCCTTTAATACATAGCACCTTTAATATCGGTATAATAGATCACACACTCAGAATGGTTCTTGACAGTTTTGCTCACAAGGTACTTAGAAATGTCTACAAATATTTTGTTTTGTAGAGGGATAGAGGTAAACCGTCATCATAGATAGTCCCTCACATATTGCAACAGCAATGGAATGGACACAGTCGATCAAAATGTGTTTTAGTCTGTTCCAATAAAGTGCACAAATCACCTCTCAAAAAACAATAAATGTTTTGTCGAGGTCTATCTTTTTAAGCTTGTGTGTGGGAAAAACAATAAGAGCTTTGTGCGAATTTGTCATTCTACATATATACTCTCTTGAAAACCGTGCTGCCATTAATCGAAGCGATTCACAGATGCGAGTGGGACAGGAGCGGGTGCAGATATTTTAGTAGTGCGGGGGTGGGGTTGGGGGTGTTTTGAGGAGGGGTGGTGTCTCGACTGGCGAGCGACATTTATGGAAGGGTCGAGATATGCTCCCCGGAGTAAAAATAGCAACATGCGAATTCATGCCATCACAGCTGTATATAGTCCATTGAGCTCTATCCTATACAAGTTTGGGTTTTCTAAGCTACTCTTGTAATTGGGAGTGGCAGTCCTCTTACGGGCGGTGAAAGAGGGGTGAAACATTCTGTTACATATCTCCTAAGGTAATGGCGGTCGTCCTAAGGACGAGCACTTGATAGTGGATCATGGAAGCAATCACAACTTTGCCTAACACCCTTTCCACTCTGCCTTGTGTAGAGATAACATTTTGATATCGGGATACGGCGGTGTCGTTCAGATATGGCATCTATTTCACGCAGAAAATGACATCATTACGGAAGATGGAGCTATTTAAGGACAAAAGAAAACGAAATATGTGTACTTTAAACTATATTAATTGTACTGTCATTTGTAATAAGACCTGTGGTCGTATATTTACGTTTACGGGCAAAACTAGGCTTACGAATGTTAATTTGGGCCCCAATACTTATTATTACGTGTCCATATCATATTATGGTTCAAGCACGTCCATCTTGTGTTCATTATTTGACATCGCCAGTTGCTCCGCTCAGGAAAAGATATGCATATATAACATGTGCATGTATAATATATTATATTTTTGTCCAAGCTGTAGGAGGTGTCTCGTGCACGACAAAAGCAGGAGAGTCAACAGGTGAAATTCCGCCACAGAAAAATAAAAACAAACCGGCAAATACAGATGGCGGACGAAAAAAGTAATATTCAGTTATCACTTGCGTAGCCATCTTTTATATGTTCCTGACACCCCATACCACTCATAGACTGTGTGGTTACCCCATTTCCACCTCATTCCCACTGTGGGTGCCACCAATATAAAATCCTAGCTAAGGCCAAACAAAATAAATTTCTGGTCTCTGGTCAGCGCGCGTGTCGATTTTGACCCTCACGCGTCAACATATTTTGTATTATTTTTTTTTATTTCTCGCTTTCTGACATCCATTTTTGCCGGACTTTTCTTGCTAAGACGTAAAAACCGTATTTGGAGCCATAATACCATCGCACATGAACTAGGACGTGCATTCTGATTTCAATTTAAATATTCCCCTTATTTCGGTATCAAATATATCAACCTTTTCTGTGCAATTCATGCTTTAAAAAATAAACTGAGGGGGAAAAAAGCGGCATCGCCACATCAATTCTGGAAATTTTGTCTAACCAGAGACCGACATTTGTTTTTGTTTTTTTTGCTTTTTATTTGTTTGTTTGTTTGTCTAAGCCAATGTGAATTATTCACTGATATCTTTAAGATATTTTATATATATATATATATATATATATATATATATATATATATATATATATCCATGTGCTAGGAGCCGTTCAACGATTATGTAACGCTTCAGGTGGTTATGGAATGCGTTACATATAACATGGGAAAGGACGTTTAGCAAGAGTTACGTAACATTTACAAAAATCATGTATCAGTTTTATTGATAAATTAAATGCAGGCAGTCATGACCAAGTTTTGTATTTTAAATAAAAAAAATTATGAATTATTTATTTATACCAAAGAAGCCAGTCACAAATGCAAACAAACCTCCAGTAATCTTTGCCAGTCTACCTTAGATGGAGAGTGGTTGTAGCGTTACAAATCGTTACATTCACACACACACGCGCCCACACACATACATATGTATGTATGTGTGTATGTGTATGTGTATGTGTATGTATATGTATATGTATGAATAATTATATGAAGAGAAAAGATACAAATATGGTCAGAATTTGCGTTACGTAATTGTCGAATCTTCGCCATCACGGATTCCTGGGTTTAATATATAATAATTTATATAATAAACATGCTTACTTCGGGATGGATTTGGCAGGCTTCTGTAATATTTGCTATGTTTTGTAAGTCTGCTGTGGATATTTTAAATCAAATATTGCCAGCGTAATATTTGTTCTGTATTTCTCGACACAGGCGACAAACCTGCACTGACACCGGTTTCCGGACAGCAGACGGGACATGCAACAACGCGGTCAATACTGACTGGGGCTCAATCAATCAGCCGTTCGTACGACTTCTGTCTGCTCTTTATGGTACCTTACTACTATCGATCTTTCATAGCTGAGCATACACACATTAGCCTAAACACACACACACACACACACACACACACACACACACACACACACACACACACACACACTCAAAAAAAAAAAAAATAATAATAATAATAATAAAAATAATAATAATAATCCACATAAATACACCAAAAAAATCCCCACAAAAAAATCCCCACAAAAAAATCCCTATAAAAAACGACAAAAACAACACAAAAAAACAAACCAAAAAAACCCACCAAAAAAACAACCCCATCACCACCAACAGCAACAAACAAAACAATATAGTACCACTCTTTATTTTGCGTGGCCCAAAAATGGAAGTAACTCTGATTAAACCTCGGCATAAAGACAATGCACTACATGATAAGGCATTGAATTATCTATGAAGGAATCCATCCTGTTTTTACACCATACCTATTAGGTTAGTCGACCCCTTTCAGCATTGAATAATCTAACAGTCAAATAAATTCTGATTCCAACAAAATGAAACAAGGAAAACGTCCACTGTTTTCAATGAAACTAAATCACGTCCATGCCGCTTACTGGCTGCATTGGTGGTGTGACCAATTATGGTGCTGGTAATGAACAAATAAAGGAAAGGAATATTCGTTCAACGACATCTCAACGTATTTTAATCTACGCCTATATGATATCTGACATATGTTATTTTGACATTTGGTCGAGAAAGAAAAATAGGAAAGCCGCTGCCGCCACATCTTGCGAACGGCCAAAAAGCTAACATGTCATTTCCCCTATATATTTTCTTTTTTCTGATAAAGGTCATGTTTAATTTGTACATAAAAAAACTGAAGTTATGGTATTTGTCAGTTCTGTTGAATTCCGTGGGTGTGAAAACATGGAATTAGCAACTTAAATCAAGTATTTATGTGTCATGGGAGCCAAGATATTGTCAAATTTGTTTTTTTGATGGTGGCCATTTTGAAAACCAAGATGACAGCCGCAATTGTGGTTGGATCCCGTGTATCCTGCATTTATATGAAAGAGTATTACAAATTGTATCAATTAACAAAATTTTATCTTGTTTTTCACATTTTGAACACTTTTTACCTAATCTACAAGACTTACATAAGCTACTCCGATAAAGCAGCTTGTTTAATTTTCCGAACCCTCCTGCTGATATCTTGCTCCCTTTGAGAACTCGGCTCATTTGCCTCCCTGCCCCCCTCCCCCCCCCCCCCTCCACACACACTTTATACAATTTCTGGATTATAGTAGCAGCCAGTTATATGTCTTTAAATCGATAATAACCGTATTGTGAATCATAAATTTATAACGAATAGTGTTCTCACCAACGGGTGTGTAAGAAAATGCAATATTAAACAGACTAATTTAATACATTATTACATATACATGTATATTATTATCATTACAAGGCAACTTTAGGCTTAAACATCAATACTGTTTTCAGGAAGGGACAATTAAGGCATATGGCCTGGTATGCATATTCAACGATATATAATGCACATTATTGCTTAATATCAACAAGTTAATTAATAAAACGGTTAAATGTGACGGCTATTATATATAACGGGCGCAGCCATTTTGTACCATCCCAGTGAGTACGCCCTCTGGCGAGCTGGTGTTACGTAATACCTAACGTGTCACGTCAGGAATTAGTCTTCGAACTGAAGAAACAAAACATACCTGATTTTTTGCGGATGCATCGCAATGTTCTGTAATAATATCCATCCCAGTAAGCCAGCTTCAAGTATATATTATTTTTCAATACAAAATAAACCACCATTGTCAAAGTGTTGAAATACTGTATTATGTTTTGTACATAAATTAACCCACGTACTGAAATAATAATCGGAGTGTTTTATTGGTTAATTGGGGGCTTTTTTCCATGGCCTGTACCTGTGGTTCCTGATTGGCAGGTGTATATTTAGACGGTCCCCAGACACTGTGTCTAGACACACTAAAAAGACGTGTCTCGTCTATTAATATCACAGGGTATTGTGATACCGCGCGGACACCCCTCAAATCGTAATGGACATTATCAGCCGTCCTGCTTTATTACTGTAAGTAATTCTGTAAAACCCTTGATTAAGTAGACTTTCCCATCTAAAATCACAAAACTGACCAATTACTTAGTCCCAAAGAAAATAAAAGTATCACTTGGGTATCGTGAGTGGTCGTTTTTGCTCGAACGTATCCTACCAATAGGCCTAATAATATGCATTTTCTCTTTGGGTTTTTTAAAAGAGAAAAATACTGTAACCCCATTCCGTTCTATTGATGCAAACTGAAATATATTTAGTTAAATAGTTTATTATACTATCAAATAATTTATGTTGTTTTACAAGTCAGGTTGATGGAAGCGAAGCGCCTTGTCGTAAATTAGAGAGTTTGTTTACACTGTGCATAAAGGAATTTGACGTGGCTGACGTCACTTCGCCCCAAGCTATATCACCGGACGTCACAAAAACGAAATAAAATGGCTGCCCCCAGTTAGCAGGAATAATCATGTTTTTTTATCAACTCTAAAATTACGCGTTTTTCATTTGTTAAAGTGTCAGTATGTGTTAGTGGTCCGGGTATGCATCTTTCCAACACATAAGGCTCTTGTTTGAGTTGACTCTCCCTTTAACGTGTATTATATTGTAATTTTTCATTAATGTTTTTAACGTGCGAAATAATATTGTTGGTGCTTTGATGTAAAATGTATTACTTTGCATGAGACGAATATATGACAATTGTAGATTCAGAAGACAAACTTCCCAGAGCAAAGACTAGTAGCGGCAATGCACTTCCCAGTCCTCGAAACATCAGCAACACCGTTCACTTCCATCTCGACTTCACCGCCAATGCGGCTACATCCTTGTTGATGGAATGGGGACAGTTTCTCGCACACGATATTGTGTCTACACCGGTAATGGATCATAGTGAGTATTAATTCGCACTGTAGACCTTCTGCAATGGCAATGTGTGTGTACAGGAATTTTAACAGGGGTGTGGTTGGGATGGGATTCTGGATTGTGGCGAGCTAAGTCTATAGGAAGGTCGAGTTATGCTCTCCACGAATATATATATATATATATATATATATATATATATATATATATATATTAAAAGAATAAAATTTGCTTGAGCAGGTAGGAGTTTCGATCCTCGAAACTCTTCCCTTGCATACGCGCCTGTCTTTGCAATGCGGGATCGTTGGAGCTTGATAGCCGAATACTTTATCAGTAGAGAGCTAGACGGGCCAGGTCAGGTCATAGGGTTTTACGTGCACACTCAGAACAAGCTGTTGTAGGGCACGCCTGTCGTGACAGAGCTAGACGGACATTTGGATTGTTTATAATGATCGCTCGTCTTCCGTCAGATACAACTCTATAATGGAAATGAGGAATTTCTGGCAATCACCGAGTACTATATGTTACTTATCTTTCGCTAGGGATATTTGAAAACAAATCCAAACATATCTGAACATAGGCGTACGGGCTCCCATTTTTGTAGGTGGGAGGCTGGCTTTTGCCCGAATTAAACGAAAATGCCCGAATCTGGATAACAACATTTATTCATAATTGCATCACTAACAAACAGCTATATGGGGTTGCAGACGAATCACTACGCATTTTTACACGGATTACAACTAATTTTGTGGATAGAATGATGGAAATACATGGTAACAAATGTCTCAGGTTAGCACATTTTGCCCGAATATCTATCATTTTTACCCGAATTTGAGATTTTTCTCGAGAACTAGGCGGCCAGTCCCCCCCCCCCCCCCACCCCCTGTCTCGTACGCTTATGTATCTGAAGTAAAGCAACTGCATTTATCATGTCCGATGGATGACATATCTAAATGCTATCACGCATCACTGTGGTGATGTATCGAACATCCAAACTGCATAGACTCATTAATCGCATAAGACACACATTTAAGATGTACACCGATTGTTTATGATGACACAGTTGGTATATCCTTGGCGAAAGTTGAGTGATGCATGCATATATAATCTTCCAGACAGGAAAAGGTTCATCAAATAAATTGCAAAGCGGTATTACAACAAAATAGTGGACTGGCGTTTTGTTTCTTATTGGATATAGAAATAACAGGTTAATGGAGTAGGTTAATGGCGTTATCCTGTTGGGGGGGGGGGGGGGGGGTGTAAGAATAGGGAACGTAATGTGGAATTCCTCATTCACCCTGAGCAGGGCCGAGTTCAGCCAGACCGAGCAGAAAAACGTCCGCTATACTGGTTTTATGCTTCGCGATGAACCAAACGGGCATATTTCAAAAGTGGTCAACACCAGAACCAACAATTCAAATTAGAAGCTCTAAATGGATTTTGCCTTCAATAATTTTGTACATGTAAAACAAAAATCCTATTTAAGCTACTATAAACTTCAGAAATTCCACAAACACATGGTGTACAAACATTAATATTCCAAGAAAGAAAATGTAATTAATATACAGTTTTATTCATTAAAACCCTTGTTATCAGGGGGCATGTTTAAATGTCTCTAAAGTCAGGAATGCCCCTCTAAGGGTCATGACTATCATTTCTTAATGAAGTATAATAATGATGATGAAGAAAGCACTTTAGAATATACATCTAAATGTGGTATAATGTGTTCATTAAAATTATACTGATGAAAAGTTTGAAATTTTATTTCCATCCGACACCAAGATATAATTTCCATCCGACACCAAGATATAATTTCCATCCGACACCAAAACTAAAATGCCTATAGAAGACAAACGGTTAATCAGAGAAGTAAGTTTGTTGATCTAGATTTTCCAACATGTTTCTTGGTTATGAAAATTATTAGTTAATCAAAATTCTCTCTTATACTTTTGCTAGAATGTTGCATTGATTCTGTTGCGTTAGCATCTTTGATTTCTATCAATGTCCGACACCAAAACTATCTAACCTTCACCGAGTCAAAATTAGTTAATTTAGGAATTCGTTATGCATGGTATTAATGCAGCTTCTCCTGCCTCCTACAAAACTACAGTACTTTACTTCCTAATGCGGATGACTTAAAAGGAATACAAGGGCAAAGATTCAAATTTTATCCGACACCAAAACTAGTATTTTGAAATATGCCCAAAAGGTTACGTGGGGAATCAATCAAATAATACACGAACGTTAGCGAAACGTTTGCTGGCTTAACTTGGGGTTGGATAAAGCCGATAACCTACGTCATTAACCTTTTATCATGTGATTCATCAAACAGTGGGTAATTCTTGCTTAAGCTAAAAATAAACAAGTGTTTTGCAATATGACATACAATTCATAACTTCGTCTTGTAATATGTTGTTTTTTCACGTCCAAAATAGTTTTTAAACTCATAATTCTTAAATAAAAATGTAATTTTTGTTACATCACTAAACTTTATTTCGATTTCGATATAAATCACATGTAACTGAATATCTAGTACTGGACGCATGTTAATGAGTTTTCAAAACTTTTCCAGGTAAAGATTGCTGTGATGAAGCCAACTATGATGACTATCTCACAGGGTACGTTATGACGTAGATACACACACACACGCTCGCATTCATACGTACACAAGCACACGCACACATACGCCACTTCTCTCACGCATGCACACAACTGTGCATGCTGCCCGTTTTGGGTATGTCTTTATGCACATGTATGTATGTATGTATGTATGTATGCATGTATATATGTATTGGTGTATGAATATCTACTTATTGTATGTATGTATACACTGGTGGCACCTAAATCTGCGCACCTAAGCATTTATGTTATATTTTAAAGTTTAAATGTTTTCTGGGGTTTTTTTAATTCAAGTAATGTGAGCATTTTTAGTGGGACCTCCCCCCCCCCCCCCCCCCCCCCCCCCCCCCTTTCGTATTTACTGGCGTGCCTGACGGCACATACGTCTGTGCAGCAAACATTAAAACAACCACTTCTGTCGCTAATATTTACAGAAACAGCAACAAATAATGGATCCGACTTTTTGTAAGTTCTAAACAACAAACACATCCTCTTATAGTCTGTTTCAGAAACATTTAGATTATGCAAATGAGATAAATATAAATGGCGTTCCATGCTCCTTAGTTTGGACAACACAAAATAACTATAAAAAGCCAGTCAAACATTTTGATCATTATTCAACAAAAGCTGTTTATTATTAACTGTGTAAATGAGCACAAATAGTGTTCGTTAAACATATAGGACAATCAATGATAATTCTGAAACAGACTATAGCTAAAAATAGGCCATGCTGTAAGTATAAGCTTCAAAGACTGCGCAGCCATATTGCTTCGCTGTGTCACTCGTAGGAAAGTTCATAGTATGCTATGATGTTTACGTTAACGGATAAAATAAAACATTTATTTCATTTATGGATTCATAAATTACAATAAGGTATGTATTGAAGCTTCTATGTAAACTTGTGTAAGTTGATATACAAGGTTAGTCATTACCACGGTGACAGTGGTGTTGACAGGTGATACAAAAACGCGTTGTCGAGGCTGGCAAAAGTATACTTTTAGTGCATTAATTCAGAATTTTTTGTATATCAAATTGTTATCTATCAGTTTTATACATATATTCACAATCAAGATGTGTTGTTTTAACCATTATTTTATGAATAAAATTAACGTTGTTTGTTTGTTTACAAACATATCCCAAAACTTGTTTCAAGACGTAATGTAACGTAATTAACATGCGCAGACTTTTGTGCCGCGCAGACTAACTGACATGAGTGTATATGCGTATATTGTGTGTATCTGTGTATATATGTATGTGGGGGTAGGTAGGTATGCGAGTATGTTAGTACGTCTGTATTGGGTAGGCGGTTATACCGACAGACACACAGACAGACAGATAAACATAGATATACGGACATAGATTGTCTGACAAACTTAGAGAGAGACACGAAGAAAGACAGACAGGCAGTCAGACATGTTACATTGTTCTTTATGATGATGATGAATATTGACAATGACAACATTGACGGTGATGACGATCATATTAATGATGACAGCGTTGCTATGATCATAATGACAACGATGACGATAACGATGACAATGATGATTATGATGATGATAATGATGACGATAATTATGTCAATAATGGTGATGATGACGATGCATGGTAATGATGATGATGATGATGACGATAATTATGATGACGATAATGATGATGATGACGATGCATGGTGATGACGATATCATGATTACAATAATGATGACGATAATAATAATGACGACGACTATGATGACGATAATGATGATGATGATGTTGATGACGATGATGACGACGGTAATGTAAAATGTAATAATGTAAATTTTACTCTTTAACAGGGGCCCATGTTTTCCTGTCATGATCCCAGACGGAGACACGGAGCTCAACGCCTGCATGAACTTCACCCGGTCCGACCCTGCGCAAACGGATAGCGTAGATAACAGTAAGCTAGCAAGCGCGTAGGGAACAGTAAGCTAGTCAGCGCGTAGAGAACAGTAAGCTAGCCAGTGCGTAGAGGACAATAAGATAGCCAGCGCGTAGAGAACGGTAAGCTAGCCAGCGCGTAGAGAACAGTAAGCTAGCCAGCGCGTAGAGAACAATAAGGTAGCCAGCGCGTAGATAACAGTAAGCTTGCCAGTGCGTAGATAACAGTAAGCTAGTCGTCAGCGTGTAGAGAACAGTAAGCTAGTCAGCGCGTAGAGAACAGTAAGCTAGCCAGCGCGTAAAGAACAGTAAGCTAGCCAGTGCGTAGTGGACAATAAGATAGACAGCGCGTAGAGAACGGTAAGCTAGCCAGCGCGTAGAGAACAGTAAGCTAGCCAGCGCGTAGAGAACAATAAGGTAGCCAGCGCGTAGATAACAGTAAGCTTGCCAGTGCGTAGATAACAGTAAGCTAGTCGTCAGCGTGTAGAGAACAGTAAGCTAGTCAGCGCGTAGAGAACAGTAAGCTAGCCAGCGCGTAAAGAACAGTAAGCTAGCCAGTGCGTAGAGAACAGTAAGCTAGCCTGCGCGTAGAGAACAGTAAGCTAGCCACGCGTAAATAACAGTAATTTTCATTTCAACTTATTTTCGTGCTTATATCCAGTTAACACGACACCACCGAGGCCGGTAGATAACAATAAGCTAGCCAGCGTATAGAGAACAGGGCCCCGTTCCACGAAAGAATTGTAGCTATGGTTAATTGTAGTGACTTACGGTGAATTTTATAACTGGCACCGTAAACTTTACAGCCGTTCCACAAAGCAACCTTACGGTAGTCGTAAGTGCCCCTTTAATCATTTTTAATGATTAAAATATTCTTTACGAAGAAGTACGAATTAGTTAAATAATGAATTGGTTACCGACTTTTCGGAACATCCTAGATTTTATTCATTGGTATCGGACATCCATAAAGTAACTTTGTCAGTTTATGTGCTTAGCGATAATTGCCGAATGCATAAGACATGAGAGTTATCTCCCGTATTTTCGTGTGAAAGTCTATGGCCTAGAATGTTTTTTCATCGAACGTCTAGTTTTATAAAAATTATTTGCTATATATTAGATCCATTTTTATACAAAAAGTTAGTATCCTTCTTAGAAAATGACAAAATCATCCTTTAATTGCCATTTGACAGCTACGTTAGTGGCTTACAACTGCCTCGTACCTATTGTAAATTTTCACAGTAATTTACGACGATAGTAAGCTACGCCGCGATCGTAGATAAAAATTAAGGTCGCGATGGTAGGTATTTACGGCGATAGTAGTGCTAAGATCGCTTCGTGGAACGGGGCCAAGTAAGCTAGCCAGCGCGTAGATAACAGTAATTTTCATTTCAACTTATTTTCGTGCTTATATCCAATTAACACAACACCACCGAGGCCGGTAGAGAACAGTAAGCTAGCCAACGTGTAGAGAACAGTAAGCTAGCCAGCGCGTAGATAACAGTAATTTTCATTTTAACTTATTTTCGTGCTTATATCCAATTAACACAACACCACCGAGGCCGGTAGAGAACAGTAAGCTAGCCAGCGTGTAGAGAACAGTAAGCTAGCCAGCGCGTAGATAACAGTAATTTTCATTTCAACTTATTTTTGTGCTTATATCCAATTAACACAACACCACCGAGGCCGGTAGATAACAGTAAGCTAGCCAGCGTGTAGAGAACAGTAAGCTAGCCAGCGTGTAGAGAACAGTAAGCTAGCTAGCGCGTAGATAACAGTAATTTTCATTTCAACTTATTTTTGTGCTTATATCCAATTAACACAACACCACCGAGGCCGGTAGATAACAGTAAGCTAGCCAGCGTGTAGAGAACAGTAAGCTAGCCAGCGCGTAGATAACAGTAAGCTAGCCAGCGCGTAGATAACAGTAATTTTAATTTCAACTTATTTTCGTGCTTATATCCAATTAACACAACACCACCGAGGCCGGTAGAGAACAGTAAGCTAGCCAGCGTGTAGAGAACAGTAAGCTAGCCAGCGCGTAGATAACAGTAAGCTAGCCAGAGCGTAGAGAACAGTAAGCTAGCCAGCTCGTAGAGAAAAGTAAGCTAGCCAGCTACCTACTGTACTCGAGTCATGTCTAGCCATTTGTAAAAGGACTGTTACCATAATGTATACACCCATTTCTTTCTATACTTGTCAGAACAAGAAACGTAGTACTATTTTCACGTAATGTTTATATTAAAAAGACTTTACATGTAGATACTTGGTCATTCATGTAATACAGATTATATCATAGTTTAAATACGTTACAACTAATGATATGTTAAGTTAGTGTGTAATACAATATGCCTTATTTAACAAACACACTATTCAAGGTGGATGTAACACCTAGTATCATAATGCACATGGCTGATGGTTTTGTACCCCACATTTGTATGCCTTTTCTAGGCAATTGCGTCTGTGTATTTGCTATTGCAGTAACAATTTCTTTTACTAAACACATGTTACAAATTTTATACACATTACTTTCTTTGAACCGTCAGTATAATATTATATTGGTTGTACTCTGTTAGAACTGTTATACATAATTCAAGTTAAATCAAACTTACAGCAAGTGGTTGTATACTAGTATTTAACAACATATCGATATTTCACAGTTGGTCGTTGTGTTACATTTAAGGTCCACGAAACCAGTACAACACCATCACAGCTTTCATCGACGCCTCTAACGTGTACGGCAGCAGCGAAACCGAAACGGCCAAACTGAGATCGTTCTCCGGGGGTAACGTTTACCATTAATCCTCTTTGGCAAATACGGGGCGGGACGTAGCCCAGTCGTAAAGCGTTCGCTTGATGCGCGGTCGGTCTGGAATCGATCCCCGTCGGTGGACCCATTGGGCTATTTCTCGCTCCAGCCAGTGCTATCCTGTATGTGTTATCCTGTCTGTGGGATGGTGCATATAAAAATCACTTGCTATTAATCGAAAAAAGTAGCCCACGAAGTGGCGACAGCGGGTTTCCTCTCTCAATATCTGTGTGGTCCTTTACCATATGTTCGACGTCATATAACCGTAAATAAAATGTGTTGAGCGTTGTTAAATAAAACATTCCCTTCCTTTTCTTTGGCAGATATATAGGACACAATGAATATATTCAGTAACATGCACTATTCAATGCGTTTTGACAGTACAGATAATGATGACAAAACTATTCCTCTACAGTCGTTCAGCGTCTCTCTCTCTCTCTCTCTCTCTCTCTCTCTCTCTCTCTCTCTCTCTCTCTCTCTCTCTCTCTCTCTCTCTCTCTCTCTCTCTCTCTCTCTCTCTCTCTTTCTCTCTGTGTGTGTGTGTGTGTGTGTGTGTATCTGTGTCCCTGTCTCTGTCTGTGTGTGTGTGTGTGTGTGTCTCTCTCTCTCTCTCTCTCTCTCTCTCTCTCTCTCTCTCTCTCTCTCTCTCTCTCTCTCTCTCTCTGTGTCTTTGTCTCTCTGTCTCTGTCTCGGTCTGTCTCTGTGTGTGTGTGTGTGTGTGTGTGTGTATCTGTGTCTCTGCCTCTGTCTGTGTGTGTCTCTCTGTCTCTCTCTCTCTCTCTCTCTCTCTCTCTCTCTCTCTCTCTCTCTCTCTCTCTCTCTCTCTCTCTCTCTCTCTCTCTCTCTCTGTATATTTATCTGTGTATTTATGTTCCACAGCGTATTCTGGGTGTTTTTTTTAATTATGTTAATTAGTATTGAACTGCTTTTCTGAATATGCTAGGTCTGTTAATTAGTATTGAACTGCTTCTCTCAATATGCTAGGTCTGTTAATTAGTATTGAACTGCTTCTCTCAATATGCTAGGTCTGTTAATTAGTATTGAACTGCTTTTCTCAATATACTAGGTCTGTTAATTAGTATTGAACTGCTTTTCTCAATATGCTAGGTCTGTTGCTGGTGGAGGAAAACGATGGTCAGACAGCACCAAACGATCTTTTGCCCAATCTGGGGGAAACCGACTGTGAACTGGACAGCACAGATACTGCAGATTACTGCTTCTCAGCAGGTTCGTCCACACACACACACACACACACACACACACACACACACACACACACACACACACACACACACACACACGTCTGCGTGCTCATCTGTTTATGTTTGTATGGTTGTAAGTATGTGTGTGCTCTTTGAATGTGTGTTCATGTGAGTATGCACATTTGTAATGTGCTCTTTGAATGTGTGTTCATGTGAGTATGCACATTTGTAATGAAGGTTATCTTCAGTAGTAGTAGTAGTAGTAGTAGTAGTAGTAGTAGTAGTAGTAGTAGCAACAGCAGCAGCAATAGTATAAGAATGTATTGTATATGAGATACTTATACCATTGTAGTAGTAGTAGCAGCAATAATAGTAGTAGTAGTTGCAACATCAATAGTATAAGAATGTATTGTATTTTAGATACTTGTACCATTGTAGTAGTAGTAGTAGTAGTAGTAGTAGTAAGAGTAGCAAGAGCAGTAGTATAAGAATGTATTGTTTATGAGATACTTGTATAATTTCAATGTGCTTTGTGTTTTCATTAGGCGATGAACGTGTTAATGTGTTCCCGCAATTGAATGCTCTACATACGTTGTTCATGCGAGAACACAATCGAATCGCCGGGGTCCTGGATGGCTTGACTGACTGGGATGATGAGAAGCTCTTCCAAACAGCCAGGAAGATAGTAGGAGCCCAGATGCAGGTTATAACATACAGGTGAGGTCCACGAAGATAGTAGGAGCCGAGATGCAGGTTATAACATACATGTGAGGTCCACAAAGATAGTAGGAGCCGAGATGCGGGTTATAACATACAGGTGAGGTCCACAAAGATAGTAGGAGCCGAGATGCAGGTTATAACATACATGTGAGGTCCACGAAGATAGTGGGAGCCCAGATGCAGGTTATAACATACAGGTGAGGTTCATGAAGATAGTTGGATCCGAGATACAGGTTATAACATACAGGCGAGATACACGAAGATAGTAGGAGCCCAGATGCAGGTCATAACATACAGGCGAGGTCCACGAAGATAGTAGGAGCCCAGATGCAGGTTATAACATACAGGTGATATGGACGAAGATAGTATGAGCCTAGATGCAGGTTATAACATACAGGTGAGGTGCACGGAGAAGATAGTAGGAGTCGAGATGCAGGTTATAACATACAGGTGAGGTGCACGAAGAAGATAGTAGGAACCGAGATGCAGGTTATAACATACAGGTGAGGTCCACATTCATGTCCGCGAGTCCATATGTATGTCTATGGTGGGGCTGGGGATACTCACCTTTTAACACTTGCTGTTATCACTATAGGTTCATAGACAGCCAAAAGTGGTCCTTTGGTTGGTAGGTAGGGTAGGTAGGTAGGTAGGTAGGTTGGTGGGTAGGTAGGTAGGTAGTAGGTAGGGTATGGTAGGGTAGGTAGGTAGGTAGGCAGGCAGGCAGGTAGATAGGAAGGATCTGGTTTAATGTCATTACATCCATCCGAGTTTCAAACACGCTATTGTGGGTACAAATTGTGACATACTACTTGATTGAAAACATGTTTTATTGCATGAACAACAAACGGTTTGGTATAACTGCTTAAGAACCAGAATGAGAAGGGGAAGGGAAGGGGCGTCAAAAGCAAGTTCACTGAAGACAATTCTCTTCTTAACCGTTTAAGGAGTTTTAGACTATTAACTACTCAGTTGCCCTCCAAAACAAAAAATCCTAGCTACAGCCCTGAAGTAATGAAGAATTTGGAATGACACACGTATACCGCTATAATGCTATCTAACGGCCACCACTCGTAGGGTTTTTTCTAAGATTCTACTGGCAACAGCTAGTGGGAAGTTACCTATTACCTCAGTTGCAGCTAGTGAGAAGTTACCTATTACCTCAGTTGCAGCTAGTGGGAAGTTACCTATTACCTCAGTTGCAGCTAGTGGGAAGTTACCTATTACCTCAGTTGCAGCTAGTGGGAAGTTACCTATTACCTCAGTTGCAGCTCGTGGGAAGTTACCTATTACCTCAGTTGCAGCTAGTGGGAAGTTACCTATTACCTCAGTTTGCAGCTCGTGGGAAGTTACCTATTACCTCAGTTGCAGCTCGTGGGAAGTTACCTATTACCTCAGTTGCAGCTAGTGGGGAGTCACCTGTTACCTCAGTTGTAGCTCGTGGGAAGTTACTTATTACCTCAGTTGCAGCTCGTGGGAAGTTACCTATTACTTTAGTTTGAAAAGTGCTGGACTCTCTTTCGGTTGAGTGTTCGTCTCAGGTGCTTGCGTCGCAGGATCGAACCACCTAGGCGGATCCACTCAACTAATTGGGGTTTTTATCGTTGCAACCAGCGCACCATAGGTCATAGGCCGTAGCATGTGCTTTTTTGTCTATGGGAAAGTGAATATAAAAGATCCCTTGCTGCTAATGGAACAATGCAGCGTGTTACCTCTGATGACTACGTGTCATAAATGACCAAATGTTTGACATTCAGTAGCCAATGATTAATTAACTACTGTGCTTTAGAGATGTTGTTAAACAATTTTTGTTTAACTCATACTCATACAGTGCACCACGACTGGTATATCAAAGGTCGTGACATGTGATATCCAGTCCGTGGGATTGTGCATACACACGATGTCTTGCCACCAATGGAAAAATGCAGCGGGTTTCCTACCTTAGAGTATATGCCATAATTACCAAATGTTTGACATCCAATAGTCAATGTTTAATAGATCAATGTGCTCTAGCTGTGTTGTTAAACAAAATAAATGTTTAACACACTGAGGGTCAACAGCCGGCGTAGATTACAGAAAACTAGCTAGCCAGCTACCCTACACTAGTCTGGTTTAGCCATTTGTAACAGGACAGAAAACAGGTCCATGTAATGTACTTACCATAATGTCATGTCATGTCGTAGGGTTTTACGTGCACATTCAGAACAAGCTGTTGTAGCGCACACCTGTTCTGAGAAGGAAAAAGGTTCTGGTGGGTGGAAGAGGGGACCTCCCACGCTGGCAAGTGCAAAGGAGCACCAATAGCCCAACCGCAATCGGTAGTGGGCGGTGAAATTTTTGGTGCTATAGAATTTTAAATACCCGTAGGATTAAGTCAAAAAGGAAAGTAGTGCGCAATTTCTTGAAGGAATTTTGGCGCATTTTTAAACTGTTCATTGAAAGAAAAAAAGGAACTACATGTTAATTTGAACTTAGTTTGCCGAGAGAGGTCATATTGGAACCTAGTTATCTTAATGTTTCTTTTTATACTTGTCAGGGCCCCGTTCCACAAAGCGATCTTAGCGCTAAGATCACCTTAAGTGCATACGGTAGTTATGCACTTAAGGTGACTTAGCGCTAAGATGGCTTCGTGGAACTGGTCCCTGAAGAAGAAACGTAGCACAATTTCTAAATAATGTTCGAATCCCCTTAGTCGAGGTTGGTTTATCTGTTAACGTTTGAATACAACTGCCACCGTGTTGTATTTAATTATTGTATTTGTACACATTTAACCTACTACCATTTTATATTTGCACACATTTGCTACGCATACCAGTGTATCTTTTACAAAATAAGTATACACTAAATTGACATTCTTTGCTGACCAACCTTTCCTGTCCCAACCAGTTCCCCCACGATTGGTATATCAAACGCCCTGGTATGTGCTGCTCTTTCTATGAGAGGGTGCCAGAATTACCAAATGTTTTACATTCAGTAGCCAATGATTAATTAATCCATGTGCTCTAGTGGTTTCGTTAAACGAAACAAAACTTTAACTGTTTTACTAACAAACTCAATTTACAGACACTGGCTACCTCGCATCATCGGCAACACTGCAATGGCGGCCTACAATCTCGAAAAAGGCAGCCATGTCTACGATTCTTCCGCGAATCCGACCCTGTACAACGTGTTCGCCACAGCCGCGTTCCGGTTCGGCCACACCATGCTCCCTGAGAAGATGGCTATAGGAGACACGGACTACGATCTCGTGGATCTCTACTTCAGGCCAAAGTTCGTCCGCGACAGCCTAGGTATGAAAGGAAAGGAAATGTTTTATTTAACGACCAACACATTTTAATTACGGTTATGTGGCGTCTGACATATGGTTACGGACCACTCAGATAATGAGAGAGGAAGCCCGCTGTCGCCACTGCATGGGCTACTCTTATCGATTAGCAGCAAGGGATCTTTTATATGCACCATCCCACAGACAGGGCAGCACATACCACAGCCTTTCATATACCAGTCGTGGTGCATAGGCTGGAAAGAGAAATAGCCCAATGGGCTCACCAACGGGGATCGATCTTACACCGACCGCGCATCAAGGTAGCGCTTTACCACTGGGTTACGTCCCGTCCCAGCGTAGGTACGATTGATATTCAGTTCAGTTTACAGACTACTAGCTACTAGCTGAACATAGTTCTATATGCCCATGAATAACATTAAAAACTTCTTTTTCTTTTTTTACTATTTGACTTTTAATAGCCGATGATTAATAAATCTAGTTGTGCTATAGTGGTGTAGTTAAACAAAACAAACTTTAAATTTTAAAGTTCAATAGCCGATGATTATTAAATCAATGTGCTCTAGTGGTGTCGTTAAACAAAACTAACTTTAACTTTTAACTTTCAATAGCCGTTGATTAATAAATCAATGTGCTCTGGTAGTGTCGTTAAACAAAACAAAGTTTTAACTGTCTATGGGATCCCTTGCTGCTGCGTTTTCGATAGGAATAGTTAGATTATTGGCAGAGGGTTTCCTTTCTTTTTCTGTATTGATCAAATATCACAATAGCCATAATATGTTAGACCCCAAATAGTCGTAGTTTAACATGTGCTAAACTGTATGTAAATAAGTTACCTTTCTTTTCTTCCCAGTATAAGGTAACGGTTATTTTTTCAATAGTTTAACATGTGCTAAGGTAGCGGTTATTCCTTCTACCAAATCAATAGCGCTTTATAGATTGGTAGCTGTAGTTTAACATGTACTAAGGTAGCGGTTATTCCTTCTACTAAATCAATAGCACTTTATAGATTGGTAGCTGTAGTTTAACATGTGCTAAGGTAGCGGCTATTCCTTCTACTAAATCAATAGCACTTTATAGATTGGTAGCTGTAGCTTAATGTGTGCTAAGGTAGCGGTTATTCCTTCTACTAAATCAATAGCACTTTATAGATCGGTAGCAGCATTTTGTAGATCGGTAGCAGCACTTTATAGATCGGTAGCTGTAGTTTAACATGTGCTGACATTGCATCAAAGATAATATTACGTTATATTGTTTAATATTTAAAAACACCAAATGTCAGTTGGCAGGTTTCGAACTTACTGCGCTGATTCGCAGCGTCGTATTTACCCGACCATCGTGACTTCTTAAAAAAAATTAGAAGCACTTTAACCGGTAGTTAAGAATGTGAACTGTCAAACACTTGGTGCAAGCTGGACCAAATTTTATTAGTAATTTGGCGAATTTGGTCGAGTACTCTGCAGCTAAATTTAAATTTCAGAGCGGCTGTAGATCTTCAAAGGACAGACGACTGTCCCAGTTAGCTTTTTGGCTAATTGAAGACATTTATTCTCAAAATTCAGATTTAATTGTCACTTAGCGATTTGGGAGAACGACTGCTTAAAGGTGCTAAGTCAAAGTTGCAATAATGGCGGTTCCCGCCAAAACTACTTTTTGCTTTGAAACATAAAGTTTATACCTTCAGCTATATGCCTATACAAAAATTACAACCAAATAATTCCATTTACAAGTAG
Organism: Gigantopelta aegis; assembly: GCF_016097555.1. Lineage (NCBI taxonomy): Eukaryota > Metazoa > Mollusca > Gastropoda > Neomphalida > Peltospiridae > Gigantopelta > Gigantopelta aegis. The sequence goes on along the minus strand of NC_054708.1, from coordinate 16,905,809 downwards.
AAACAAATGTATTTTAAGGGAAATATTTAAAGTGTGCCACACGCATTAACTAATGACGTCACTTTTTTTATGCGTACACATTCAACACATGTTATTTCCATAAATTATTTGCAGACAACTGGCAAAGAAACAAAGATGGTGACCATGATATATTTAGCTACAAATTATTCGGGAAACCCCTATTGTGGTCAAGTACAAGACTTAAAAAATATTATTGTTGAGTTAATCATGGAAAGAATATGCATGAGATTGGTTAATTTGTAGTTATTTATTACAAATAAATTTGAAAATAACAAAATACTGTAGTTTCAACTTTGACATAGGACGTTTAAGCCATGTACACATTCCTTTTCTTTGCTATCTTCCATCGCAGACGACGTGATCAATGGCCTACTTACCACTCATATGCAGCGAGTTGACGCCTGGTACGTGGATGGGATGAGAAACCAACTGTTTAAAACGAGCACTTCGTCGGGCCTGGACATTGTGTCTCTAAATATTCAGAGAGGGCGTGACCATGGTTTACGTTCCTTGAATGACTGGCGAGAGGCTTGCGGTCTGGCAAGTATCACCAATTTCACCGGAGGGGAGTTCTCAGACAGACCTGGAAAAGATTTGGTAAAGGTTTATACGTAAGTGCGACCATGCATGCCTTATGTTATTTGTCTTCTTCATAGCGACGCCAAGAAGCACGTATATAAGTAATTTATGTTTCTGTCACATTTCTGACATGATATTCAACCCCCAACAAGGGCAAGGGGCGTGAGCAGTGGTGGTGGGATGGAGTCGAAAACCCCGGCTAGAAGCGAAGTTGCCTTTCTTTTGTAAATATATATTTTTGAGGAGGTATAACTCGATCACCATGGAAACTTCGATCGCCACAGTCTATACCCCTACGCAATTTTCTGTACACAAGCATTATAACAGCCAGGGCCAAAATGTATTATTGTCGTATATCTTTATACTAAGGTGTTTCTTCCATATCTGATATGGTATTCAACACTATAATTAATTAACAAGGATTGTAACAACAACCAGGGACACAGATAAGTAAGTATATTATTATTGTCGTAGTCTGTTACAGAGATATGTCTTTCTGCCAAACCAGATACAATATTCAATCCCTACAATTAACAAGAATTACAACGGCAACCATGGACAGAGATTTAATTTAATTGACGTAGTTGTTTACAGAGATATGTTTCTGCCATATCTAGCACGATGTTCAGACCCATATACGAATTATATCACTAACTAGATATTTAAGTAATTTTCTATCGAGGATTATACTGATAACCAAGGGTACAGGTAAGACATTATTATTGTTGTTGTTGTAGATGTTGCAGAAAGATTATGCTTACACGCCCATATGAGAGAACACTGTCTGAGATGTATGCTATCACATCATGTTTGGTAGTGCTAATTTCAGTGGGTGGTTTAGCTTTAACATCTAGGTAATCACACTATGGAGAAACCATTCATGTCATGAAATCGTTATGTATGAAATATTGCTGTGTTGTAACAGTTATATGGTTGCACAGTGTTCTATCTAATAGGTGTGTAGGAAATATACATATTTGAGGATATGTGACTAATGTATTAGGATTCATCTTGGTGGTATAACGTGTTCGTTAGGGTGAATTGGAAACATACATGTTTGAGGATATGTGACTAATGTATTAGGATTCATCTTGGTGGTATAACGTGTTCGTTAGGGTGAATTGGAAATACACATATTTGACGTTATCTGATGTCATGGGTCACATAGGGTCCTCGTGCATATGAGCACACACACGCACGCACGCACGCACGCACGCACACACACACACACACACACACACACACACACACACTTTACAACATTATGTTTCCTAGAAGCCCTCATATATATATATTCTGCACACGAAACGGTAAAACAATTGGAATCTACTACTCATTTATCACAAGTTAAATACCCTAAAAATGTTATGTTTTTGTTGGCCCAAAAATGTCGTTTTCGTTTGCCCAAAATACCCACACATGCATCAGTGGCCTGTAATATATCAGTTCAAAGCTTATGATACAATGGTCAGCATGTCATAAGTTATCCACAAAAAAAGCCATCGTTAAATGGCCATAATCTACTGTCCCCACGGCTTCCCATAAAATATCCCAATTTCAATGATATTTTCCTTTTCACATCGATTGTCTGCCACCTGCTTGCTAGTTCTTCATATTCTAAACTATCGTAGCTTCTATGTGGCACCAATATCATCATCATGGCTTACTTTGTAGTGTTGCAATGGGCGTCTTAGCTCAGAACAGGGAAGATAATAAAACAGGTGGCGCGTCACTCGTCAGGGTCCAACAAACTCGGACAATAGCTGTATTTTTTCATTGCTTTGTCATTCTTTGTTATACCACGATTATAACGGACCAAAACCTTATCGGCTTTGTACATGACGTCCCTATACAGCACGGTTCTGCACAGGACGGTCTATAGTATACGCTGCAGTGAACGGTTACCAGTCGTTACCATGAGCTAAATGCGTAATAATCACATGCTAGGGATGTTGTTAATACACATTTGTACTGGATATTTATTTTAGTTCGTTGTTATACAACAAAACAATATGTGCATCAAAAACATCGTACGGATATATTTTACGTGTTTTAAGCCGTGTCATTAAATGCCTGCCCTATTTAAACCACATCCTTACAACTCCTTAAAACTACTAGGGCATTCTTTGAAACGATTTTAACACACATGTAAAGGTAATGATATTGTGTATTTGATGCGCGAACGATTTTCTTCATTAATTAATTACATTTGCTAATATAGTCTACATCGAAGTACACATGTATTTAGTCCGCGCATTAGCTCAACCGCTATGACGTAGATTGAAGGCCTTGTACATTATACAAGGTATTTCTTGGCATCCTAATGTTTGTTTGTTTGTTTTGTTTAACGACACCACTAGAGCACATTGATTTATTAATCACTGGCTATTGGATGTCAAACATTTGGTAATTTGACATATAGTCTTAGAGGGGAAACCTTCTACATTTTTCCATTAGTAGCAAGGGGTCTTTTATATGCGCCATCCCATAGACAGGATAGCACATACCACGGCCTTTGATGTACCAGTCGTGGTGCACTGGCTGGAGCGAGAAATAGCCCAATGGGCCCACCTACGGGGACCGCGCATCAAGCAAACGCTTTACCACTGGGCTACTTCCCGCCCTCTTCTGATTGCAATTATGGCTCACTTTACCTCTCACTAATTTTATACGTACGAAATGGTTGGGTTTGGTTTTTTAAATAAGAGGAAGTAAAATAAAGTTTGAGCTACTACAAACGTTAGGACGACCGGAAACACACGACGTAGATATTCTGTTTAATGTAGGGGCTAGACGTAGCTCAGTGGTACAGCGCTCGCTCGATGCGCGGTTGGTCTGGGATCGATCCCCGTCGGTGGGCCCATTCGGCTATTTCTCGTCCCAGCCAGTGCACCATGACTGGTATATCAAAGGCCGTGGTATGTGCTATCCTGTTTGTGGGATGGTGCATATAAAAGATCCCTTGCTGCTAATCTGAAAGAGTAGCCCATGAAGTGGCGACAGCGGGTTTCCTCTCAATATCTGTGTGGTCCTTAACCATATGTCTGACGCCATATAACCGTAATTAAAATGTGTTGAGTGCGTTGTTAAATAAAACATTTCTTTCTTTCTTTCTCTATTTAATGTATACTTTTATTAGTAGGAAAGATCTCCTGCAGTGGCAGCAAACTCAGGACAGACCCTTTAAATCTCTGACGAGTTTTATCTGAATTCATGGGGTCGGTTGGGGTGGGGACAGTACTGGACGTTTCTGATTATGCTAATGGACGTTTCTTTTATTGTTATTAGTCCCCTACTGTCTGTGTGTATGTGTCTGTCTGTCCGTCCGGCTGTTGTTTTCACGATCCTTGAAATAGTGACCTGAAATGTTGTGTATAGCTTTATCGTACACTGTTACAGATCAAGTTTGGCTTTCGTGATGATTTATCCATTTTTGACAGAGTTATGGCCCTTGAACATAGGAGATACCAATATTTGTTTTCCGCATATTTTGTTCACAATGCCTTGAGATATTGATCTGAAATGTTGTGTATAGCTTTATCACATACTGTTAAAGATCAGGTTTGATCTTCATGGCAAGTTACCCATTTTGTCACGGAGTTATGACCCTTGAATTTAGGAAGTACCACAATTTGTTCGGCCCGGTAGGGCGCATGTATTGGTTGTTGAGAATACTTGTTTTTTACGACAGAACTCCTGACAATGTTGATCTGTATTCTACGGGGGGGGGGGGGGGGGGGTCTAAAGTGTGTGGTTGCACTAATGGATATTTATTTTATTGTCATTTTTACAACAGAAGCCCTAGCGAATTTGACCAGAGCCCGGTTGTTCAACGCATAGTTAAATTAACCCTGGGTTAATATTTTGCTTTTAATTAGTTTTGTTCAAATACAAAATAAACTTTAGATATGATTGTGTATGGGTACATTTGGCTGTTTTAAATCAAGTTTCAACATCATGTTTTCATTTATATTTGTGTTGATTCAGTCCTTGGATTAAAAACATTTTCCGTTAATCGCTGGTTAAGCTAACTAACGATGGAGGGACGTCTACAGATTCTGATTACACTTTATTTCTTCAACTTATTTTCGTGCCTATATACAATTAAGGTTCAAGCACGCTGTCCTGGGATGTCTGTCCAGGACAGTTGGTTAGTTGTTAGTGGTTAGTGATAGAGAAGTGGGTGTAGTGGTCTTTCATCTACTCATTGAGTCGTTAACACTCGCTCTGGGTCGGAGCCGGTACCGGGCTGCGAAACCCTGTACCTACCAGCCTTGAGTCCGATGGCTTAACCACGACACCACCGAGGCCGGTTCTGATTACACTAATGGACATTTATTTTATTTTTTATTTCTACAACAGAAGCCCTGACGATGTTGATCTGTATTCTGGAGGAGTCTCTGAAGCTGCTGTTGTGGATGGCATTGTTGGCCCAACATACGCCTGTCTCTTGGGACAGCAGTTTAAACTGCTGAAAGAAGGAGATCGATTTTTTTACGAAAGCGCTGACGCTACTACAGGATTTACCACTAGTACGTATTAAGGCCCGTCTACACGACCATACATTTGTGTCCAAAAACAAGCCGGGACAAATGTCCCCACTTGTTGCGAACAAATGTATGACCGTGTAGACCACTTTTGCAACAAAGTTGGACAAGGCGGGACAACCTATAACATATTGCAAGATTTAGCTGCATTCTTCATCGTTTGGATACATGTTGCAGCTTGTCCCCTCTTGCAACCAGTCAGACACTATAGATGTGCGATGTGACCAAAGATCTACATCACATGATATCAAAAATGGTAGCATCAACACAAGAGGAGAAAGCGTGGTCTCACCACGAAGTAATTAAAGTGATTATCCTTTATAAGCAAATCCCATGCCTTTGTAACGTCTCAGTACTTGAATACAAAGACTAAAACGAGAAAAGTAGCTATAGCTGGGAAGGGAGGTGGGTGGGGTGGTAATGATCAAGGTTTTCTAAGAGTATTTTTGCCTGTTGTTGTTGTTAAACATTTATTTTCAAACATGGTAAATAATGTCTGGGTTTTTTATTAATTGCTGTAGTGAAATGTAAAAACGTTGCCCATCCCAACATACAGTGCGTCCTACACACCTTATATTCATGGCAACTGGTTGAGAACCCTGATGAAAATCGCCCATTTAAATAAACTACCAAAATTATAATGTTTTTGGGTGTGTGTTTAAGTAGCCTAAATAAGAAGCTTTATATGATGATATGTTGCCTTTTTTTTTTTTTTTTTTGGTGGGGGCGGTTAAATTTTAAACAAACGTCAAAAACTTGCAACAAATGTGGAAAAAGTCCAAGAATGTATGATCGTGTAGTCAGAAATTTATACAAACGTGAACAAGTGTGGACATTTGTTCCAGCATGTCCAACAATGTTTTTGGACAAATGTATGATCGTGTAGACTGGGCTTTAGTTAACATCAGAAAAACAAGTTTCATGTTGATATGCAGGATTATGCTGGTAATTTCAAGCCTGGCAATTAACCACGGTAATCGGCAGTGACTATTGGCGCGGTGTTTTCAACAACAACAAAATTTCCGCGGCAATTTATTTTGCGTGAACCTTTCAATTTTCTATCACTCTTTAAAATAAATGTTATACATTTTTGTAATACTGACAAATTAAACTCCTCTCGTTCACATTAACCGCAAAATTGCCGTAAAGACTATTCTTCCACGGCATTTTTTTTTTCCGTAGCCATTTTCTTAAATTGCATGGTTAAATTTTTCTGTTTAGACAAACAGGTTTTGTTTGATAGTTTAGCATTCAGTATTTAGAGAGCTATAACTTGTATTTGAAAACGATGTTTGAACATTTTAAAACTAGTATGAAATTTAAAAATAATTGTCATTTTATTCATGAGCGCAGTTACGAAAGTAAATCTCAGAGGGCGTCAAAAACTCTCAGTATCGTACAGAACCATCGCAGTACTTTAGCCAGGGTTTAATTTTCAAAATAGACCCAATATGTTTTTGTGCACCTGTTGGTTTTTGTTTCCCATGGAAGGAAATGTTTTATTTAACGACGCCACTCAACACATTTTATTTACGGTTATATGGCGTTATATAGACATATGGCTAAGGACCACACATATATTGAGAGAGGAAACCCGCTGTCGCCACTTCATGGGCTACTCTTTTCGATTAGCAGCAAGGGATCTTTTATATGCACCATCCCACAGACAGGATAGCACATACCACGGTCTTTGATGTACCAGTCGTGGTGCACTGGATGGAGCGAGAAATAGTCCAATGGGCCCATAGACGGAGATCGATCCCAGACCGACCGCGCATCAAGCGAGCGCTTTACAACTGGGCTACGTTCCATCCCTGTTTCCCATGGAGACAGGAGACACGCCACGCATCCCAGTCTTCAAAATGTCACTCTATTTGACTCTGTAGCAGTAATCTGGCCTCCACGAATGGCTCCATTATTATTGTATTGCCATCTGTTTCTATTCTGTAGTGTTTGTTGGGAAGAGGCCCAGGCGCGTGTGCAAGGGATGGGTTTCGGGGGTCGTAAGAACTTCTGCAAACAATTTCTCTTTAAAACATTTTTACTACCAATAATAATCCGTGTGTATGCCTCAATCCTTCTAGAAACTTAATTAAAATAATAACGTCATTATAGTTAAAGCTACCTGTTCATAAAGCATAAACAAGTAAGTATTTAGCTGTTTTAAAACGTTTCCAAAATGACTGGTAGCGAGTCTAAGTTGAAGATTTCAAATCACCAAATGCATGTGCGTCGAGCGGATTTTTAGTTATGTATTTTTTTTTTTTTTTTTTTTTTTTTTTTTTTTTTTAGAGGAGCGTCATGCTGCCCTGAAAAATATGTTTTAAAAAAACATCTCATGATTTAGAACAAAATTAATACATCAAATATTGAAATAGTTAAGTCACAGGTATAGCCATGGGGGACATGCCCCCTCTCCCCATCCCACCTGTTTTTCCCACCACATTTTGCATTTGCCTGTCTACAGTCATCTTGGCAAGCCAAGGTACCATTCCATATAACTACTGTATTTCGTGGCTTGCGAAGATGCATAACAGTAGACAGACTGACAGCGTCCCCCCCCCCCCCCCCCCCCCCTCGCCCCTAAAATCCTGGTAACGCCAATGCCGGAAATGTTGATGTCTGAGAGCTGTGTTACTTATTTGCAGAACAACTGAGACAGATTCAAAGGACGACTCTGGCACGTATCATCTGTGACAACACGGGAATCACTTCAGTACAGAAAAAGACCTTCCATCCTGTCACTAGCTCGTGAGTGGTCGATAGAACTATACAGTATAGTAAAAGTAAAGTTTGTTTTATTTAATGACGCCACTAGAGCATATTGATTTTTTTATCTTATCATCGGCTATTGGACGTCAAACATATGGTCATTCTGACACTGTTTTTTTTTTTAGAGGAAACCCGCTGTCGCCACATAGGCTACTCTTTTACGATAGGTAGCAAGGGATCTTTTATTTGCGCTTCCCACAGGCAGGATAGCACAAACATGGCCTTTGTTGAACCATTTAGGGATCACTAGTCGGTGCAAGTGGTTTACACCTACCCACTGAGCCTTGCGGAGCACTCACTCAGGGTTTGGAGTCGGTATCTGGATTAAAAATCCCATGCCTCGACTGGGATCCGAACCCAGTACCTACCAGCCTGTAGACCGATGGCCTAACCACGACGCCACCGAGGCCGGTATATACAGTACTGAGTGTTTCAACACCGGTCTCGGAGATAATGCTGGTAGGTACTGGGTTCGCAGCCCGGTATCGGTTCTCACCTAGAGTGAGTTTTAACAACTCAATGAGCAGGTGTAAGACCACTACACCCTTCTCACTCTCTCACTGACCACTACCAACTAACCCACTACCCTGGACAGGCATCCCAGATAGTTGAGGTGTGTGTGCCCAGGACAGCGTGCTTGAACCCATTGAGTTGCTAAATCTCGCTCTAGATGGGAGCCGGTAACGGGCTGCGAACCCTGTACCTACTAGTCAAAGTAGCTATCTGGTTTTTACTTGTAACTTTTGCAGACTTCCATTCCCAATATCCTTTTTTTTTTAAACTATTCTCGACTGTAATGATTCTGTCATTACCATGGTTCTGGTATAAAATAGCCATTGTTTTTAAAGTATGTTAGAGTGTCGTCAATTTGTAAAATATAAATTAATTTCCATTCAGCTTCAGTTTTATAAGGATAGTAGTCGTAGATACACAAGTGAATTTGGGCGTTTTGTTGTTGCAGTAATATCACTATTTAAAATATGTCTGTCTGTCTGTCTGTCTGTCTGTCTGTCTCTCTCTCTCTCCGTGTCTGTCTCTGTCTCTCTGTCTCTGTCTCTGTCTCTCTCTCTCTCTCTCTCTCTCTCTCTCTCTCTCTCTCTCTCTCTCTCTCTCTCTCTCTCTCTCTCTCTCTCTCTCTCTCTGTGTGTGTATGTATGTATGTATGTATGTATGCATGCATGCATGCATGCATGTGTGTGTGTGTGTATGTATATATATATTCTTCAAAAAATTAGGGGAACCTGAAATATTAATGTTAATATCAACTATACTCTTCAAAAAAACAAAACAATAACAACTGTATGATCAACAGAATGAAAAGGATTGACAGAAATAATGTTCCACAGCGATTAATCGACCTTCCTGGAAATTGTCAAAATCGAGAATGACAACCCACGCACACACCGAAACACATTCCATAGTTTGCACGTGCATCACGCAGTTGCCCCGTACACGTGCGTGGGGTGTCATTCTCGATTTTGACAACATTATTTCTGTCAATCCTTTTCATTCTGTTGATCATACAGTTGTTATTGTTTTGTTTTTAGTAATTTTTATTGTTTAAATTTGCAATTTACTGATAAAAAAACCGTCAACTTTCAAATTTCACTTCTGACCCCAGTCGTCCTTTGGTGGTCATAAAACCTACTGTAATACTGAACGTCCGGTTGTAATGTTTGCCCATTTAATTAACTATTATCATATAACCATTCCCCACAGCTAATATACCTTACAATTTTGGCAATTGTAAATTATTATTTGAGTTCCCTTACTTTTTTTTGAAGAGTATATAAATGCAATTCTGTAACAATTGTATTTATTGGTTGCTTACAGCAATGCGCTAACCGCCTGTACTGATACGGCTACCATCAAATCCATGGATTTGTCAAGATGGGCAGTATAGGAGTTCGTGGCACCACTGATACTACCTCAACGTATAAACATAATTATACATATTATTAAAGATGCGTAGTCAATGATGCGACTCCTAGTAGCGATCTGCAGTATATGACCTTAACACAAAGTTATTTTCAACAAGATCAATTATATATATATATATATATCGACACAACATTATCATATATAATATATATATATATATATATATATATATATATATATATAAGTTGGACACAAAAAAAGGACGAGTGTTATACAACCGGAATCATTAAATTGTACTGTTATTTCAAATACAACTCGCATATTACAGTACTGTTTATTACTATAAATCGCATCGTGAGACCACGCCATATTATACTTACTGTTCTGTTGGTGGTATTCAAGCCATCAGTAGCCACATAACTAACAGATCAATAAAACAATGAATATTGCACTGTGTTCGTTTCACTTTTACTTCTCTCAGTGTACCCATTGCACCCCCCCCCACCCCCCTTCACCTCCCCATCCCTATCAGTGCCTCAAAACTGGTGTATCAAAGGCCGTGTTGTCGTGTCCGTGGAGAAGTGCATATAACAGATTCCTTGCTGTTAATGAAAAACATATGGCATGTTTCCTCTAAGACTATATGCTAAAATTGCGAAATGTTTCACATTCAATAGCCGATGAGGTTTGTTTTGTTTAACGACACCACTAGAGCACATTGATTTATTAATCATCGGCTATTGAATGTCAGACATTTGGTAATTTTGACATAGTTTTAGAGAGGAAACCCGCTACAATTTTCCATTAGTAGCAAGGAATCTTTTATATTCATCATCCCACAGACAGGATAGCACATACCACAGCCTTTGATATGCCAGTCGTGGTGCACTGGCTGGAAGGAGTAATAGCCCAATGGGCCCACCGACGGGGATCGATCCAAGACCGACTGGGACGTAGCCCAGTGGTAAAGCGCTCGCTTGAAGCGCGGTCGGTCTGGGATAGATCGCCGTCGGTGGGCCCATTGGGCTATTACTCGTTCCAGCCAGTGCACCACGACTGGTATATCAAAGGCCGTGGTATGTACTACCCTGTCTGTGGGATGGTGCATATAAAAGATCCCTTGCTGCTAATCGAAAAGAGAAGCCCATAAAGTGGCGACAGCGGGTTTCCTCTCTTAATATCTGTGTGGTCCTCAACCATATGTCTGACGCCATATAACCGTAAATAAGTGCGTCGTTAAATAAAACATTGTTTTTTTCCTTTTTTTTATACAAATCGTAAGACACAACAAAGTTTAACTTTTATTTTTGCTGCATAACATATTTTAACAGAGGTTATTAGAGAAAAAGTAAAGTAAAGGGTTTTTTTTATTTAAAGACGCCACTAGAGCACATTGATTTGTTATCTTATCATCGGCTATTGGACGTCAAACATATGGTCATTCTGACACAGGGTTTTTTTTTTTAGAGGAAACCCGTTGTCGCCACATAGGCTACTCTTTTACGACAGGCAGCAAGGGATCTTTTATTTGCGCTTCCCACAGGCAGGATAGCACACACCATGGCCTTTGTTGAGCCAGTTATGGATCACTGGTCGGTGCAAGTGGTTTACACCTATCCATTGAACCTTGCGGAGCACTCACTCAAGGTTAGGAGTCGGTACCTGGATTAAAAATCCCATGCCTCGGCTGGGATCCGAACCCAGTACCTACCAGCATATGACCTAACCACGACGCCACCGAGGCCGGTCACAGGTTATTGGAGAAGGAATATTTCGCTGATGATTTCCAGGCGGGGTTGAGAAGTCGATATAGTCGCCTTACTACAAGCGATGATCCACGGGTCGATTATAATCGGAAATTGGTTGGTTGGACTTTACCGATGACATTGTGATGATCAATTATAAATGACACAATCGACTTTCACAGAAAATGTTAAATGTTTACATGATGACATTGATGTAATCATTCTGGGATTTGTGCTTGTTTTCATGTGTGAGTAAAGAAAACGGACACTGGATAGGTTATAAAGGCAAAGAGAACGAAAATCATATGCAACAGTTGTCGATGGGTGTTACGTGTAGGGTCCCCAACCCCCTCCCCATCTTGTGACCCTCTCTCCATCGTGTGATCCCCTCCCCATCGTGTGACCCCTACCCATCTTGTGATTCCCTCCCCATCTTGTGAACCTCTCCCCATCGTGTGATCCCCTCCCCATCTTGTAATCACACCTGGGATAGCTCTTAGTCCATGAGCCAGACCGAATCGGAGTACCAAAGTGGTGATGGATTTTTAGTTAGTCTGATATCTTAAGTGTTCGAAATCACTTGATGGACATTCTGGATCGGTAGCAAAGTGCCCAAATCCCACAACTCAGCAAAATTATCATAACTCATTAGCAAAATCACCTATGTGCATGCAATTTTGCTTATTGTCTTCGGTTTACAATTCTGTATTAGCTGATACATAGTTTTCAACATTTAGATTATAATGGATAATCAAGAAAATATATGGGACAAAGGGCATTTTTCTAAATTTTTCATGATCATCTTCAAACGTCTTTTACTATTATAAATCAAAGCATCTTCAAGCCAAGATTCTTTTCAGGTCATTTGGACTATTATATGAGGCATCCATAAAAATGTTTACATCACGATTTTTTGACACTTAGACAATATAGACATATTTTATTTACATGCGTCCGGTTGCAGCATATGGTGTGACCATTATTATAGTGTTACCAAGTTGCTCTCTCTTTTGTTGCCAGATTTCTACCAAAAACCTAGTAAGCTTATTTTTACTTTCTGTACTTGCCAATAATCTCTTCCTGTTTTTATAACTTACATTTTGGGGGCATGGAAAGTATATATGTTATTTTAAAAACACACATAGTAGCTTTCATTATGGTTGTATTTATGGAATTCACCTTTGTTTGCAATATTTAGCACGATATGCGTAGAACGGTCGACTGAAGCGTAAAAAGATCTTTATGAAGTACTGCAAAAGGTAAGTACATCGAAGGCGGTCGGCAGTACAGATTAAAAGCGGAGAAGCTATCAAAATGATTGAACACTTTTAAAATGTCCTGGCATATTATGCTATAGATTTCAGCTAGGTAGTCAATTTGTGAGTGCTGCACTAGGACAGTATTATATAGAGTATCACACTATCCATGCTCTCTGACATGTTCCAGGTTACTGGCCTTGTCCCTCCCCCCATCCCGGATGTCGTGATGTACGTATCCCATACCACAATCAACTGTTTTGGAATGTTCTATTTTATGGTGTATGGAACAAAGACACGGTTGACATAATATCATTTATCGAATGTCAGTTTGCTGGTAAGAACCTTATTCCAGGAAACTATGCGGACTTTTGACATGATCAAACCATCAAATAGGATCGTTTTGCATTCCTCCCAACCAAGACTGCCACCATAGACATAGACTGCCCTAAAGAGAGGGAAATAATCATTACATCTGGTGACAGTTATTCTTCGAGGAACCGATAGTTCACTGTCACCATGTAACCACGAGAAAGCAGACATTAGACTTTTAATGTATGTGTAGTGTTCTGAATGGTTGTACCAAAAGTTTGGTGTGCACTGTTAACACAGATCTACTTGCTAACTAGCAGGTTCCATCGTTTTATTACCTTGGATCAAAATGTGAGTATTCGGGTTGCCTTTGATACATGAAACTACTTATCGTGTTATACATCAGTGATATATATGGTAAAGAGAAATTCCCATCTTGACTTTTATAACTTCAAAGGATATAACACTGTCAATTCTTTCCTTGGAAAAGGTAAAAGAACGTACTAACGTGATGCAGACGCTACATGCTTCCAGCTACTGAAATTCTTTAAAGTTAGCTTGTGTTGTAAGACGAACGACCTGAAACATGTTGTCGAAACAAGGAATGTGTTTTTACTGTCAGAAGGGGAAAACAATGCAAATCATTCCACCCATCCAGGATGCCTTACTACACTACCCTATATTCCAAGGAAGATTTGCCTATCTTGAACAGAATGATACCAAAGCTAAAAGCTGGTAAGACTCACAACAGATGTTGCAGTCCCCCCCCCCCCCCCCCCTTAACATCTTGTCTCCATATTTCGTACCTTTTCATAAAAATTCCTTTTGTGATTTCAATATCATAATTGCATTTCTTGACCCCAAAAATCTAAGGTTGGACAACACTGGTGGCACAGGTGCTTCATTAGTACTACAGTCCTGTTCAAATGTTTAGACCCAAAGTTTTTTGCAAATGTTACGTTTATTTCCTATTCAATCCTTGGTTTTTTTACATATGCATGAAAACAAACCCAAACCCCGACAATTCATCATCTAAAATGCACGAAGTTGACTTATTTCCATTTTACAAAAATATCTGTATATTTCGAATATAGGTTCGTTCTCCTGTAAATAACTACGGTTATTTGCATAACAATAGCATTAATCTATAGTGCGTTTCAAACTAATGTTCTTTTCCACCTTCCTAGCAGAATATATTGTAGTATGACCTATATTTAAGGAACAATTTGGAAACAGAAGTCAATAAACAATTCAGACGCGGATTCAGACGGGGAGTCCAGGTGACACGTCCCCCCCCCCCCCCCCCCCCCCCATTTTTGTCAAACAATATATATTACTGAATACACACAAAATGAGAACTTATCTCATTCACCTGTTCAAAAGTAACAACGGGTTTTGGGCCCCTCTGTTAAAAAATGTCTGGATCCGCGCCTTGTACGTCATTAATGTAATGTACTGATACAAAAATAAATAAGTTTGTGTGCTATATGGGATAAAACACTGTAAATAACTAAAAGATAGGTTGATACATTACTCTCAGGTTGTATGTTCATGAATAATATATAATATTTATTATTTACTAATGCACGAGCAAGAGTTCATCTGAAGGCCACGTTCCCTTTTAGTGAGGGGGTTGGGGTGAGGTCTTAATCTCGTGATGTCGATTGTCACATATTGCACACACATGTGGTCACAATAGTGTAGTGTTTTCCCTAGCTTGTTTTAGCATGGTGCAGCACCATGCCTCAATAGTCTAGTGCCATCTTGCCTTAATCAGCACCATGCTGCCCTGAGATTAAACAAGCCTTTTTCACTAATTAATTCTAAAATTGCCTTTATAAAACACCCAGAAAGGTATTATTAATTAATAAAAAACACCTTTTAGATCTCTTGCCATTCATTTATTAAATCCAACACATTAATGTTTATTTCAATTAATTTTTGTCTATTTTTAATCAAATACAAGTGCTCCGAAAATGGTGAAAATGCCCCAAAAGTGTTTGGTCTACCATGCCTTGCCAAATTTCTAGGAAAATCACCAATAGTGTATACCCGTGATTGGTGGAGGCGTGGCTCTCTGCCCAACCCCACAGCCACCTCTGGCTTCGTATGTAGGTGTATTTTATATGGTTTTATATTGATTGCCCGTGTTTTGTAATACACGTTTATATTTTTTCAATTAATAGGTTGTTTGATAGTGACTGATAATGATTGTCATGGGAATAAATTGTTTTCAGTGTTAAATAGTTCATAAATGCATTGAACGTTATATGCTTGATTTACCCATATTTTACTCAAATAACAATAATGTATTGAATGTCCAGTAATACATTTTCTGTGAACTTATATATCCTTCTATACTTGTATTCCATGTGGTTTACACAATGCTACAACAGCACGTGCAATCATAGATTATACTTCGAAAATAATATATTATGTACAAGCAATGTTATCGTATTTTGGACATTAATGGCCGTGTTCAGGGGATGGGAAAGTGGTGGAACCCCCGAAAAATCTGAACAATAGCTTTTTGGTTTACAAACTTGCTTTGCGCATTACAAAAGTGCATATCCCCTCCCCACTCCAAGCACCACCATATATACCATAGATTTGACCACAAGGAATCCCAATTAAAAGAAAACAGTTATGGAAAGGGGAGGGTCTACCAGACCTAACACTGTGGACTCCATAAAACCCCGACCTTGTGTAAGCTGATTTTTGTTTGGTTCTACACCCCAGTTGTGCTAGGTTAGGTACCGTATGTAAATATATAATTTATTAAAAAATAAATCAAATAAATAATGTAATGGCCAAATTGATTCAATATACCGCATGTACATGGCATGGTTACGTGTATTTTTACGTATATGTTTAAAGAAAGGGTTAGACAACGCTGGTACACATTTTACATTACAAAACATGCATAACATTGAAACAAGCTATAATGGCCTTCACGTAACCTCGTATCGTAATCTTTTGCTCGTATCCTAATCTTTTGTTAGGAGAAGGAACCTGTATTCGAAACATACATAGATTTTTGTAAAATAGAACAAGTCAACGTCGTGCATTTTAGATAATAAATTGTATATAAAACCTGTCGGGGTTTGGGTTTGTTTTCATGCAAATGTAACGAAAACAAGGATTGGATAGGAATTAAACGTAACATCTGCATAAAACTTAGGGTTTAAACAATTGAACAGGACTATAATAGCTGTTACCTGATAATATATCCGGCATAATATACCTTGAAGAAGTGGTTCCTATTAAAATTTGAAACCAAGTTAATCAATGGCCAGCACGTGAAAAAAATTGTGTTTTTGTCTGAAATGTCCACATTATTCTCATATGTGGACCTAATCTGCCTGACTTAGTGTGCTAACTTACATTCAAAAACGTATAGGAGGATCATGTTTGGGTCCCTATGCCTATATGCCTATATTACCAGTGCTTGCTTGGTGGTACGAAAACTCTAAGCGTCCTCACAACTAATGTCTAATATCCCCACCGAATCTGGGCTTGCATCTTAGCTATCCACATATATACTCTTCAAAAGAAGAAACGCAAAACCACATTGTCGTAACATTTGGAGAATTGATTTAATTATTGAATGGTGAGTCCGATAATTACCAAATGTTGCAGGATTGTTCACAATTCACTCTAGTCCATTGTGAGTAAGTGATAGGACACACCACCAAGGTCACGGTCATCTGGAGTCAATACCGGGTGTGGCCTCCGCGTGTGTTGACAACTGCCTGGCACCGCCTGCCCATTGAAGCAACCAGAGTACGGATGACGTCCCGGGGGATGGTGGCCCACTCGGCCTGCAAGGCTGCTGCCAGCTCGGGCAGGGTCTGGGGCTGTGGTTGTCGCTGTCGGAGGCGTCGGTCCAACTCGTCCCATAGATGCTCAATTGGGTTCAAATCCGGTGATATCGATGGCCAAGGAAGGACATTAATGTTGTTGTTCTGTAGGAAAGCCGTTGTGAGACGTGCTGTGTGAGGCCTGGCGTTGTCATGTTGGAACACTGCGTTGGCGTTGGCCATAACTGGAACGATGTGTGGCCGGAGGATCTGTCAATGTAGCCCTGTGCATTCAGGTTGCCCTGCACGTGGACCAGGTCAGTTCTGCCAGTGTGTGAGATGGCTGCCCACACCATGACACTACCCCCACCGAATCTGTCCACTTCCTGCACGCAGTTTGCCGCATAACGTTCACCACGACGCCTATACACGAGACATCTTCCATCATGACGTCGGAGCAGAAATCGGGACTCGTCACTGAACCACACCTGTCTCCATCGCAGTTGAGGCCATTGTCGATGAATCTGGCACCACTGCAGTCGGAGTCGACGGTGTTGTGGTGTTAAGATGACACCTCGAACTGGACGCCTGGCACGAATTCCTACCTCACGTAGGCAGTTCCATACGGTCTGGTCGAATATCCTGCGCAAACCTGGTATTGCTGCGGCTGTGGAGGTGGCAGTAGTCAATCGTTCCCGAAGGTGGCGTACCCGGATGTAGCGGTCCTGCCCGGGGGTAGTGACCCGTGGTCGACTGGATCTAGGGAGGTCACGTGTTGATCCATGTTGCTGGTAACGGTCCCACAGTCTGGAGATGGTGCTTGGGGACACATGGAATGCCCTGGCAACGGCCGTTCTGGATTCGCCTGCGTCTAGTCGGCCGATGGCATTGTTTCTCTGCGGTTCACTGAGACGTGGCATGTCCTGAATTGTCAACTGTCGGCCAGATACAGAGGCCAGGCAAGCGAACACCCTGCACTTTTATACTGTCGGTGTTCATGTTGCACGTGCAGACAACGCACGTGCAGTGGTGACATGGTTTGCACGTGGCTGCGTTTTTGCGAATATTCACATTTTGGAACTTTATTGTACAGTAGCTGCGTTTTATCGAATGTAACCGTGGGAATGTGTTTGGGACATGCAATGACCTTATATTCACAAAGCATGAACCGGTAGGAAACATAAAATCGGAGTTATAACCCATTTGTACCCTTTTGCGTTTTTTTTTTGAAGAGTAATATTTAATGTAAGATTAATACTCGCTGAATAAGAGGCATTTGAATGCAGGCATTGTATGATTGTAAACTTGTACAATTATTTATAAGAAACTTCCTTCATTTGTGTGTATGGGGGGGGGGGGGGGGGGGGGGGCATTTTTGTGCTCCACCCATGGCCACCAGGGGTTGCTGTTGACTGCTCATAATACATCAATGAATCTGTCTATGTGTCAAGTTTCATAATTTATAATTCGTGTGCATGTTACATATGACTGCTTCATGGCATGCAAATGCAAGTTCTCCCCACCAATATATTGCTCACTCCTGCACTCCTCATCAACCATAATCTGTGCGTGCATGTATCTTGGCTATTCAAACTTATATTTAGAATTAGCACTGAGTGAGAACAATGCATATGAATGCAGATAATTATTAAGAATTTCCTACATGGAAAGGGGGAGGGATCTGGGGATACGGTCTGGCAACCAGGGAGTGCTGCTGACAAGGGTCCATATCTGAAATGATTCGTAATGGGTTGGGGTATATAAGTGCCTGGATTTATGCTTTTAACAAAAAGTGTACTTCATAAGGATCTTTTTACACTCAGATCCAATCGACTATCCCATACATAACATGCTAAATATTGCAAACAAAGGTTAATTCCATACATACAACCATAATGGAAGCCACTATGTGTGGGTTTACATTCCTTGCTCCCCAAAACGTAAGTTGTAAAATCTGAAAGAGACTATTGGTAAGTACAGACAGTAAGAATAAGCTTACCAGGTTCCTTGTAGAAATTTGGCTACAAAAGAGAGAGCAACTTGGTAACACTATAATAATGGTCATATCATGTGCTGCAACCGGACGCATGTAAATAAAATATGTCTACATGGTTACAAAATGTCCAAAAACCTTGATGTAAACGTTTTTATGGATGCTTCATATATTAATCTAGATGACCTAAAAAGAACATTGGCTTGAAGTTGCTTTAATTTAAAATAGTTAAAAAAAAAAACGTTTGATAATGCATCATGAAAAAAGTGCGAAAAATGCTCTTTTCCCCATACATTTCTTTGATTTTGGTAAAGACATTATAAAATAAATATTAAAAGCTATGCATCAGCTAATACATAATTGTAAACTTGATTATTTGTTGGATTTTGGACACTTGAGACATCAGACTAATTAAACATTTATATTGGATCTGTTCACCAATTTGGTACTCAAAACTCCAAATTTTGAGGTCTGGCTCATGGACTATCTAGTAACTGTATTGTTTGTTTGCAGCAATTTGGAGATCGAGTGTTCCGACACAACAAACCTGGATCAGATGGATCTGTCGGAATGGGTCGTGTGATCGCCGAGAGATTGTCATTATTGTGCAGTACACTGTTCATGCCGTGTGTTCACGGCTCTTTTAAATATCACGCGTATCACGGCATTGTTGACTTTGTCTTTGTGCATTTCTGATACCAGTTGAGAATAAAATACCTGTACTGCTACTGACGGAGGTTTACGTTTTGGGTTTGTTGTTTTGTTGTTGTTTTTGTTGTTGTTGGGAGGGGGGAGTTGCATTGAGGTAACCATGTGATGACAATTAGGACATTTTGGTGACGTTTGTTTTAGGGAGAGTGGGGGTTGTTTTGTTTTTTGTTAGTTTTTGTGTTGGGGTTGTGTTTTGTTGTGTTTTTGGTGGGGGTTTTGTTGTTCGTTTTTTGTTTGTTTGAGTTCTTTGGGGGGAGGGGTCTTATCTGGGTTTTTGTTGGGGTTTGGGGGGTTGGGGGAGGGGTTATGCAGATTACTCCTGGGTAGGTCGTAGTGCAACAGTTAACAATACAGAGGCCTAGTTCAGAAAACTAGCAGCATTGTGATTTTGTACTGCAATGAAATGTCACAGATGACTTAGATGGAAAGGAACATGCCCATCTGTCAGAGGGGTTTTTTTTTTTGGGGGGGGGTTTGTTGGGGGGGGGGTTTTTTTGGGGGGGGGGGGTGGGGGTTTTGAAGCATACTAAGGAAAAGGTACATTTTTTTAAAGGTAGAATTTCACTTTAGTTGGCCAACAAACTACTGGTTGAAATTTAATTTGTACTGAAAAGTAGTTACTTTGACAAAATACATATTCGACATATTCTACTTGTTATCAACTTGGATACCTACGTAAACACACACACACACATGCATGCACACGCACATGCATGTGTACACACACATGCATGAACGCACACACACACACACACACACACACACACACACACACTGGCGGAAGGGTCCACGCATAATCACATACAAAGACACACTCAAAGACATGCAGGTACACAAATACATCGACTTGGACGGGTCTAAAACGGGCGTATCTGTTCCAACACTGTCAGACACCAGTTATTACTCTATGGCGAATGGGGTGGGGATTTGGAAGCGTGTTAGGACATTTACACATTTTAAAAAAAGTAAAGTTTGTTTTATTTAACGACGCCACTAGAGCACATTGATTTTTTTATCTTATCATCGGCTATTGGACGTCAAACATATGGTCATTCTGACACTGTTTTTAGAGGAACCCCACTGTCGCCACATAGGCTACTCTTTTACGACAGGCAGCAAGGGATCTTTTATTTGCGCTTCCCACAGGCAGGATAGCACAAACCATGGCCTTTGTTGAACCAGTTATGGATCACTGGTCGGTGCAAGTGGTTTACACCTACCCATTGAGTATTGTGGAGCACTCAATCAGGGTTTAGAGTCGGTATTTGGATTAAAAATCCCATGCCTCGACTGGGATCCGAATCCAGTACCTACCAGCCTGTAGACCGATGACCTAACCACGACGCCGGTCCGTACACGTCCTAACATCCTTCGTTATATTAACCGTTTCAGCAATAAACTGTTTATAAGAATGCTGGTTGTATCATTTATTTTTATTCACCGAGCATAACGTAATCATGTAATTTCTCCAGACCTAAAACAAAGCAAACGTTTACTTTTACATGACACTTAAATTATTCCAAAATGAAGCAAAAAAATAAACCAACAATAATACAAAACAAAAACAAATAAACAACTAAAAAACCCTAAAAACAAACAAACAAAAAAAGCACAGGTGACATTTTATCAGTATTTCTGGGGGTTTTATTTGATTATTTTTAAAACACTGATGCATATCTATAATCGACTACATTCCTTGATTGATCGTTCTACAATACTATGAATCTCTCCATTACAGCAAAACATATAATAATTTCAATAATTCATTCTGTACGTATTTATTTCAATTTACTTTTATTTATAAGTGTTATATTAAGAACAATGCAGAGATACCAAATTAAACAATGCTTTCGCTGGTACTGTTCTTGTCAGGTCTGTTCTGTTCCGTTCCGTTCTGGCCTGTTCTGTTACGCCCACCTAGACAGGTCCATCTCCCGTATTCGTCTTGTATCAGTGCAGGAAACTGAAGGGTTTCTATTGTTTAAAATAAAATAAAATCTTGTTTTGTTTAACGACACCACTAGAGCACACTGGTTTATTAATTATCGGGTATTGAATGTTGGACATTTGGTAATTTTGACATATAGTCTTAGAGAGGAAACCCGCTTCATTTTTCCATTAGTAACACGGGATATTTTATATCCACCATCCCATAGACAGGATAGCATATACCACGGTCTTTCATACACCAGTCGTTGTGCACTGGCTGGAACGAGAAATAGTCCAATGAGACACACCAAAGGGGATCGATCCTAGACCAACCGCGAATGAAGCCAGCGATTTACCACTACTACGTCTCGCAAAGGTAACTCAAATATTAACCATGATAATTATTCTATTTATTATCCAGGTATTTTTATTTGTATTTTGTTAATTTTTTATTTTTCACATATTATAGAAAGGAACGAAGGAAATGGATTATTTAACGACGCACTCAACACATTTTTTTTTACGGTTTTATGGCGTCGGACATATGCTCAACGACCACACAGATATTGAGGCAGGAAACCCGCTGACGCTACTTCATGGAGTACTCTTTTTGATTATCAGCAAAGGATCCTTTCTATGCATCATCCCACAGACAGGATAGTACATACCACGGTTTTTGTTACACCAGTTGTGAAGCACTGACTGGAACGAGAAATAGCCCAATGGGGACACCGACGGGGATCGATCCTAAACCGATGGCGCATCAAGCGAGCGCTTTACCACAAGGCTACATCCTGCCCCTATTGTAGACAGTCAAAACCATTAAACATATTATAGTACTTTTGTAATATTATTTTTGTTCACTTTTAACATATTTCTTTAAAACAAAGTTTTATTAGATTTTAGTAACAAAACGAAATCGAAGAAGAAAAAAACAATCTGTTAGCAGTTTTGCGTTCAAAATAGACAATCAAATGCAAGCTGTATTTCAAATAGGTGACAATCTTGACGTTTGTCAAATTGTCAAACATACAACGTCATTTGTCAACATTGTTAAATCACCCAACAGACTAGTACGTTAACTTACACCAACATGTAATATTTTAGTGAGTAGTAATTAAAATCTTTCATTTCCCCAGGGGCAATAAAAAGTATTAGCACTTACCTGTTGCTGACTGGACTAAACACTTGTCGTTGTATCTGAGATAGTCCCGTGTTGTCACAAATCACTCTGGCCAGAGTTATCTTTGAAATTTCTCTCTGTTGTGCTGCAATACACCTTCATTGTTATTGTAAAAATACACAGCTAAATAAACAATCCTTTTCATTAACCAAAATGCTTTAAGATAATGGATTAAAGGCATATTGTCACAGACAACTGACCTATTTAATGGCATATTGTCACAGACCACTAACCTATTTAATGGTCTAACAAAGTATTACCTGAACAAAAATTATTTGATTTGTCCCTAAATGTACTTTATTCAACCATCTTCATAACCACCATACTCCATTTATTAATGATATTTTGTAGAAATAATTGAATTATGGCAATGGTCCATAATTCAAAGACTAAAATTGCCGAAAGGGTTGACATGGATTTCACTCCATCATGGTTCAATTAAGGTGATGCGATAGCTGGATTTGGTTTCCAACACTTAATGTAATTTTTATTTATTATCCATTTTTAGAGAAATAAGGTCCTAAAATCCGTGACAGTATGCCTTTAATAAGATCATTGTTTGGAAGTTGTTGTTGTTGTGTTTTTGACGGTCTTTTGTTTGTTTGGGTTTGTTTTTGTTTGGGGTTTTTTTTGTTGTTGTTGTTTGGGTTTGGGTTTTTTTTGGGGGGTGGGGGATTTCATTTGATTTGAACTCATGTTCGTGCTTATACACAATTAAGGTACAAGCACGCCGTCCTGGGCACACAACTCAGCTGTCTTTTTTTCTTTTAAATAGCTATACCACCCAGTCAAGGATTATACTAGTACTAGTACTAGTGATATTGGGTAGTAATGATACTAATACAACACTCGTACGTAAAAAACGTGTGCATAGTGACGTTGTAACAGTGATGTTGGGTAGTAATGATACTAATACAACACTCGTACGTACAGAACGTGTGGACAGTGATGTTGGGCAGTAATGATACTAATACAACACTCGTGCGTACAGAACGTGTGGACAGTGATGTTGGGTAGTCATGATACTAATACAACACTCGTGCGTACAGAACGTGTGGACAGTGATGTTGGGCAGTCATGATACTAATACAACACTCGTACGTACAGAACGTGTGGACAGTGATGTTGGGCAGTAATGATACTAATACAACACTCGTACGTACAGAACGTGTGGACAGTGATGTTGGGCAGTAATGATACTAATACAACACTCGTGCGTACAGAACGTGTGGACAGTGATGTTGGGTAGTCATGATACTAATACAACACTCGTGCGTACAGAACGTGTGGACAGTGATGTTGGGCAGTAATGATACTAATACAACACTCGTGCGTACAGAACGTGTGGACAGTGATGTTGGGCAGTAATGATACTAATACAACACTCGTGCGTACAGAACGTGTGGACAGTGATGTTGGGCAGTAATGATACGTAATGATACGAATACAACACACTCGTACGTACAGAACGTGTGGACAGTGATGTTGGGCAGTAATGATACGAATACAACACTCGTACGTACAGAACGTGTGGACAGTGATGTTGGGCAGTAATGATACTCAACACTCGTACGTACAGAACGTGTGGACAGTGATGTTGGGTAGTCATGATACTAATACAACACTCGTGCGTACAGAACGTGTGGACAGTGATGTTGGGCAGTAATGATACTAATACAACACTCGTACGTACAGAACGTGTGGACAGTGATGTTGGGCAGTAATGATACTAATACAACACTCGTACGTACAGAACGTGTGGACAGTGATGTTGGGCAGTAATGATACTAATACAACACTCGTGCGTACAGAACGTGTGGACAGTGATGTTGGGCAGTAATGATACTAATACAACACTCGTGCGTACAGAACGTGTGGACAGTGATGTTGGGTAGTAATGATACTAATACAACACTCGTCGTGTGCGTACAGAACGTGTGGACAGTGATGTTGGGCAGTAGTCATGATACTAATACAACACTCGTGCGTACAGAACGTGTGGACAGTGATGTTGGGCAGTAATGATACTAATACAACACTCGTACGTACAGAACGTGTGGACAGTGATGTTGGGCAGTAATGATACGAATACAACACTCGTACGTACAGAACGTGTGGACAGTGATGTTGGGTAGTAATAATACTAATACAAAACTCTTATGTACAGAACATGTGGACAGTGATGTTGGGTAGTCATGATACTAATACAACACTCGTGCGTACAGAACGTGTGGACAGTGATGTTGGGTAGTAATAATACTAATACAAAACTCTTATGTACAGAACGTGTGGACAGTGATGTTGGGTAGTAATGATACTAATACAAAACTCGTACGTACAGAACGTGTGGACAGTGATGTTGGGTAGTAATGATACTAATACAAAACTCGTACGTACAGAACGTGTGGACAGTGATGTTGGGTACGTGTGGACAGTGATGTTGGGTAGTAATGATACTAATACAAAACTCTTATGTACAAAACGTGTGGACAGTGATGTTGGGTAGTAATGATACTAATACAAAACTCTTATGTACAGAAACGTGTGG
Organism: Gigantopelta aegis; assembly: GCF_016097555.1. Taxonomy (NCBI): domain Eukaryota; kingdom Metazoa; phylum Mollusca; class Gastropoda; order Neomphalida; family Peltospiridae; genus Gigantopelta; species Gigantopelta aegis. Next base: position 16,880,532 of record NC_054708.1, on the reverse strand, counting down.
ACAGTGATGTTGGGTAGTAATGATACTAATACAAAACTCGTACGTACAGAACGTGTGGACAGTGATGTTGGGTAGTAATTTTACTAATACAAAACTCTTATGTACAAAACGTGTGGACAGTGATGTTGGGTAGTAATGATACTAATACAAAACTCGTACGTACAGAACGTGTGGACAGTGATGTTGGGTAGTAATGATACTAATACAAAACTCGTACGTACAGAACGTGAAGCCTCTGATGGGGTCTGTGGTTTCATAGAAATACCGGTCTCCGTGTTTGAGGTTTCTGAACTGTTCGCCCAGCAGACACATGTATGTGGGGCCCACCATAGCCCTGCGCCCTGGCCGCTCCGAGATGGCGCCACTGTATAGATCCACGTCATCAGGGTGTCTGGTAAACAAAGAAGGAAGGAGATGTTTTATTTAACAACGCACTCAACACATTTTATTTACGCTTATATGGCGTCGGACTTATGGTTAAGGACCACACAGATATGGAGCGAGGAAACCCGCTGCCGCCACTATATGAGCTACTCTTTTCGATTAACAGCAAGGGATCTTTCATATGCACCATCCCACAGACAGGATAGCACATACCACGGCCTTGGTGCACGGGCTGGAACGAGAAATAGCCCAAATGGGCCCACCGACGGTGATCGATCCCACACTGACCGCGCATCTGGCGGGCGCTTTACCACTGGGCTACGTCCCGCTCCTTCTGTTAAACAAGGACCATGTAAGAAAAAGTTAAAGTTTAGTTTGGTTTAACGACACCAATAGAGCACATTGGTTTATTAATTATCGGCTATGGGATGTCAAACATATGGGTTATTTTTATAGTCATAGATTTTTTTTCATAAGTAGTAAGGAATCTTTTATATGTACCATCCCACTGACAGGATATGCCAGTCGTGGTGCACTGGCTGGAACGAGACATACAGTTTTAGAGAGGAAATCCGTTATATTTTTCCATTGGTTCCAAGAGATCTTTTATATACACTTTCCCACAGACAGAATAGCACATACCACCGCCTTGGACATACCAGTCGTGGTGCATTGGCTGGAACGGGAAATAGCCCAATGGGTTCAATGACGGGGATCGATTCCAGACCAACCGCGCATCAGGTGAGCGCTTTAACATCGGGCCACATCCCGCCCCGTACCATGTAAAAACGAACTATTTAACAGCACAAAGGTAACCGGCTTCGGAGGTGTAGTGGTTGGTAGGTACTAGGTTCGTATTCCAGTACCGGCTCCTACTAAGTGGGGACGTGTAAGGCCACTACACCGACGTCTCTCTAACTAATGCTAGAGTCAGACTATCAACTAGCACGACGAAGTTGGCCAACTCGACGGTTGCGTTGTAGTTTCCCCAACTCCCAACTTACGCCGGGTGCGCTCAAATTAACAACTAATCGTTCGTAGAAGTCGTATACGACGAAAATCGAGTTGTACGAGCAATGAGACTAGCAACTGGACAGTCGTAGAAGTCGTGAGAGCAGAAAGTTTGCCAACTTTGTCGTGGCAGTTGGTAGTCTGATCTTGTACTAAACATCATTAACTACTGTCCTGGACAGACAGTTCAGATAGATTAACTTTTTCCAAAGCAACGTACTTCGGTATAAGCAAGAATGTACACAATAGACTTTGTTTTCTTTAACAACACCACTACCGCTCACTGATTTATTAATCATCCGCTACTGGATGTCAAACATTTGTTAATTTTGACATATAGTCTCAGAGAGGAACCCCGCTACATTTTCCTATTAGTATCAATAACGACACCACTAGAGACCACTGCTTTATTAATCACTACTGGATGTCAAACATTTTAATTTTGACGAATAATCTTAGAGAGGAAACCCACTACATTTTCCTATTAGTATCAATATATCTTTTATATGTACCATCCCACAGACAGGATAACACATACCACAGCATTTCATATACCAGTCGTGGCCATGAATATCAAGTCAAAATTAAAATGACCCCGAGTTATACATGTATACCGTTTCAATTTGTTATAAAATGTATTTGGAGATTGTACTAACACCAGGAAGATTACACTGGATTTGTCAATATTACTCATTTAAGCAAGACGGTATAACAAATGTGTAAATTATTTAATGGCAAAAAAACTGTAGTAATAAAATCTGTAACCGCTGAAATATTTTACACTTACATAGTCTAACACTTCCTAATAACTAGGACAAAATGTAAGCCGATGACAGTGGTTCAAATCCCGTCAAAGTTGGCTCACACTTTCATTCATCTTTCTCATCTATCACCCTTTGCTTACCATTCTCATTGTCTTAATATAAAAAAAAATCTTGTCTTCTGAGCTGTCCACACCAGCGATTACCTGTCTCAACTTCCTCCACGGATGCAAGTACCCACCTGGCATCCTCGTCCTCTGTCGCTAATAAAGCTGGTATGACACACGGCACTAACTAACGACAGCTGTAGTAGGGGAGCATAGTAGGTGGTTACAAGTTCCTCTTAACAATGCCAGAAGTAACTACTGAACACTCTCAGAAGTGGTCAGACTAAGCCCACAGCTAAAAGCTGATGGGGAATGACAGGTGTCTGGGACCGATAGCCACACAAGAAAAGCACCTGTTGGGGTTTGAGAAACAAGGATTGGGATGTAGAGGTGGACAGCGAAAGAAGTTGAAAGATAGAAGGAGTTGTTGATCGAGAAAAATGAGATGAAATTCAAAAGAGTAAAAGGAAAGGTGATAAAAAATAATAACAATAAAAAAAACTAGGACACAATATGTTTTGAAATAAACGAAACTTGTGTTATAGGAATGATACCAGCAAACTATCTACATTCTATCTGCACTATAGTGTTTATTCGGTGTCTGTTAGATATAAAATAATGTGATTGTGATACTAAACAACTGGAAATGGAACCTGCTGTTCGCTGCCATGACTACTATTTATTGACGATTGGTAGACACCATATCATTTTATGTCAATGACTAGATTGTAGGCAATTTAAAATATGTTCGACTGTTACAGCTTTTTTTTGTCGTGAACTTGCACATTACTTACAATTGAATTATTAATTTTGACAAATGCAGCTGGTTTCTGGTTGTATTAGTGTCTGTTGTACACTAGTTCAAAATTAAGCGTATGCAAAACAATACAGATAGGCCCCGTGCACCTCGAAAACTATAGATAACTTACGAATACGCCCTTGCCAAATCCCTTCTAGCTCTTCTTTGGAATTCTTGACCAAAGAAAGTAGTGATTCTGTTCAGACCGCACTTTTCCCGCCATTCGTTCAGGGGAGGTAAACCGTGGTCCCTTCCTCGTTGAATATTTAGTGAAACGATGTCCAATCTCGTCTTTGGTTTGGTTTCAAATAAATGATCAGTCATTCCTCGGGCATATCATGCATCAACTCTCTCAATCGGCGTGTCCAATAAACCGGATATGACGTCATCCATGCTATCGCGAACAAATTTGGGCCTGAAGAATAGATCTACAAGATCCTTTTCTGTGGATCCTATTTTTAACTTTTCGGGAAGCATGGTGTGGCCAAATCTAAAAGCTGCGGTGGCAAACACATTATATGGAGTTGGATTCAGGTTTTCGTCGTACGAATAGCTTCCTGGTGTTAACCCATATTTCGATATTGCCGTTCTGCCAATAATGCGAGGAAGCCATTCTCTGAATATGACAAAAAATATCATACAAAACTTATAATGAATACATACAAAACTTATAATGAATAAATACAAACATTGAATAGAATAGAATAGACGTTTAACGACACTCCATCACGAAAAATACATCGGCTATGGGTGTCAAGCTATGGTAATACAAACGTATAATTTACTATATTAAAAAAATAACATCTAGCATAGTTTTCAAGAAAATAATACTTAAAGTATAAATATCTAAAAAAAAAATAACAAATTGCATACATAATAATATTAATAATTTGCATAGGCGTATGGAATCCGGGTTTTTTGTGTGAGGACAGGGTGGTTTTTGCCCGAATTAAAGAAAAAATTCCGAATCTGCATAATAACGTTTATACAAATTCATATTTACATTACGACCAAACAATTATATTTTGAATAGAATGATGGAAATGCTTGATGAAAAATTGTCAGGCCAGCTCATTTTGCCCGAACGTTTGCCTCGTTGTTACCCCTAATGCGAAGATTTGCAGCAGCACTGGAGTGGGAGGGGGACAGTTGACCTCTGTCTCAGTTACGGTTATTTAACGACATCACTAGAGCACATAGATGTATTAATCATTGGCTTATTAATCAAACATTTTGTAATTTTGACATATAGTCATAGAGAGGAAACCCGCTACATTTCCTATACAGTAGCAAGGGATCTTTTATAGGCACCATCCCACAGACAGGATAGCACATACAGCGGCCTTTGGTATACCAGTAGTTTTTCACTGGGTTGTGACAATTTGGAACATCACTCTAATATCGGCGGTCAATGCATAGATCAGTACCGGTGTCAAATAGATATTTCCTTGTTTTGATAAGTGAATGCAAAACAACAGCGTTTTAAAAATTGTAATCATCAATGCTGCTGTCAATAAGTCGAAGCTATCTAATGTCACTACTTATTTCTAAATAAGCACTACCTGTTTCTAAACAACAGTTGTGCTAACTAGCCAGGCGTAACGATAAGACGGACGCTGAGCGACAGCGATCTGCGGTTACTGCAGATAGCGCTGTTACTGCAGATAACGTTGTTACTGCAGATAGTGTTGTTACTGTAGATAGCGTTGTTACTGCAGATTGCTGTCGCTCAGACGCCAACGTATTTATTTAAGTAAAATGATAATGGAAAGGGACCCTTTATAGGTTGCACTATACCAATTAATTTCCGGCTGGGTCGAAGTTCGAGGTGCACCCAACTTTTGATAGAGAAGTTAACACCACAAGTCCTGTGATTGGTTATAAATGTGAGTGTGTTGGTTGTAAAAAAAATAGTTTCATCTGGGCTAAAAATGTATGCAATTTTATTTGATGTAGTACCACCGTGTCAGGTAGCCTTGTGCTTGGAACATGTATGGGGTACCTGTAAAAAAAAGTACTAAAATTTTGTGCGAAACTAGGTGTGTTGCAGAAACATCTGGTTATACCGAAAATGAGCCATGAAAGGTACCATTTTCTGCAGTTAATACTTTGAGTTAGGGGTTGTAGTACTGATATTTATGGGTCACAGTTTGGTTGATATATTGCATATAGTGTTTTTAAACACAAACGTTAACATGGTCGCCTATGGGATTTGAATTGGTATAGTCCAACCTTTAAACGATGCGACCTCCCTGGTAAAACCAGAATTTTTTTTTTTTTAAAATTACATTATAAAGGGACAAAAATCACTGGAAACCTATATCTGATGTCGAATCTCAACACCGTTTCCAGGAGAATGCCAGACAAAATTCTTATACAAAACATAAACAAAATTAATCCTAGATTATTGAAAGTTTGCTGTCTTAGCAAAATGGCTGCTAGGAATGAGCAATTTCGCACGTGTTTACGAACTTACACACGCACAATACTACATCTATTGTTACAGCTTTTACACTAATACAATTATTGGTCAACCAATGACCAACTTCTCCAATCAAAAGAACGCCAAGACAAATATTTCCCGCTATACTGCGAAACGCTGGAAATATAAATTATTACCTGTATGTTATAACCTGCATTTCTGCTCCGACAATTTTCCTGGCTTCCTGGAAGAGTTGCTCGTCATCCCAGGTGCGATGAAGTTTAGCTAGTTTCCCGACAATTCGGTTGTGTTCTCTCATAAACAGAGTATGTAGTGCATTTAAACCTGGCAGCACATTTACTCGATTATCGCCTGATGAAAACAAAATACGTTTACAACTATAGTATATATGTAATACATCATTACTTTAACATAACAGAAAGGAAATCAGTGTGATTAACAACATAAATATCAGCTCATTTCTCATTATTATATATGTGTTTGGGTGTCTTTGTTTTTGTTGGGGGTTTTGTTTTTGTTTGTTTGCACGTGCGTTAAAAAAAATATGAGAAATGCATTTTGTGATATTAAAAACACCAAGATGACCAAAAATACTTCGAATGTACGGAAATTGATAATCTAAAGAATAAAATCTAAATAATGTCTGATATCAGTTGTCAAAAACGGCTCTAATAGTAAAACATATGCCTTAGTGTTTAAAAAGTAGGGTATGTCCCTTTAACCACAGGTAAAGCTAACTCACGTTTGAACAACTGGCTCCGGTAACACAAAGCACTCGTAACACTTACGTCTGACGTACGCCACACATCATGTATGGTGTACGTCAGACGTAAGTGTTACGAGTGTTTTATGCTACTGAGCACTGAAGTTTTGCGGGTGAGTATTTCCTTGCACGCTCAACAGAGCTTGCACCAGTCTGTGTACTTCAAAATCTAATTTCTACGGTCCTATCTCTTGGACTTCCTTTTTTTTGCAGACAAAGATTCCCAGGACCTTGAAGAATAAATTCACATACCGCTGATACCTTATGTTCATCATAAAACTGATTTACAAACATAACTGTCATTTTGAATTATGCAATTCATCGTCTCTCTATGATTTTAGAATGAGAGACAAAGATCAGAAGGTATGGAAGTGAATGACAGGGAGTTTCTCTGTAGAAGAAATATTTTCTTTAACGACGCACTCAATACATTTTATTTACGGTTATATGACGTCGGACATATGATTAAGGAACACACATATATTGAGAGAGGAAACCCGCTGTCGCCATTTCATGGGCTACTCTTTACGATTAGCAGCAAGGGATCTTTTATATGCACCATCCCACGGACAGGATAGTTCATACCGGGACCTTTGTTACATCAGTTGTGAAGCACTGACTGGAACGAGAAATAGCCCAAACGGTCCAGCGACGGGAATCGATCCTAGATAGATCGCGCATCAGGCGAGCGCTGTACCACTGAGCTACGTCCCGCCCCATTTCTGTGTAGAGAGCCCTTACCTGCGGTGAAGCAATAATCCTTGGCATCGGTACTACTAAGCTCACAGTCCGTTTCTCCAAGGTTGGGTAGCAAGTCGTTCGGTTCACGCTGCCCATTGTTTTCTTCCACTCGCAGCCGACCTGATGCGAAACGAAAATTACAAGTAAAGTTTGTTTTGTTTAACGACATCACTAGAGCACATTGATTAATTAATCATCGGCTAGTGGATGTCAACCATTTGGTAATTTTTAGTTATGGTCTTAGAGAGGAAACCCACTACATTTTTACATTAATAGAAGATATCTTTTATATGCACCACGCATAGATAGGCTAGCACATACCACAGCATTTGATATACCAGTCGTTGTGCACTGGTTGGAACGAGTAATAGCCGGTGGGCCCATTGGGCTATTTCTCTTTCCAGCCAGTGCACCACGATTAGTACATCAAAGGCCATGGTATGAGCTATCCTGCCTGAGGGATGGTGAATATAAAAGATCCCTTGCTACTAATGGAAAAAATGTAGCAGGTTTCCTCTCTAAGACTAAATGCCAAACTTACCAAATGTTTGACTTCAAGTAGCCGATGATTAATAAATCAATGTGGTCTAGTGGTGTCGTTAAACAAAACCAACTTGATCTTTACATTGTGATGTCCATTACCTCCCGTGAACGATCTCAAGGCCACGGTTTCACTATCGCTGCTCCCGTACACGTTAGAGGCGTCAATGAAAGCTGTGATGGTGCTGTACTGGTTTCGTGGACCTTGAACAAATAAATTAACACACCACTGATACATTATACTCATCATAATACTGATTTATAAACATAACTGTCATTTTAATTATGTAAATCATCATCTCCCTATATGCTTAGCAAAGATGTAATTTATACATTTGGAATACCTCGTCCGATTTACACATCATGTCCGCAAGAAAACGGTCTGCCATTCAATGAATCAAACATATATACTAATACATACATTTCATTCATTTATTTATACTTATGCTTATACCTAATTAAGGTTCAATCAGGCTGTCCTGGGCACACACCTCAGATATCTGTGCTGCCTGTTCAGGTCAGTGAGTTAGTGGTTTATGAGAGAGAAGTCGGTGTAGTGTCCATACACCTACCCGTTGAGTCGTTAAACTCGCTCTGGGTGGGAGCCGGTACCGGGATGCGAACCCAGTACCTACCAGTCTTAATTAAGTCCGTGGCTTTACCACTACATCACCAAGGCCGGTATGCATGTATTTGACAAACAAAAAATTGAAATCATGATACACATTTCTTTAAGTCTTGTCACTTGTTTTCCAAATGCCTGAATTATTTTAATTAAGAACTTGAAAGATATTTAATATATCTGGCTTACTAGAATTAGCGATTGGGTCAGATCTGGTGAAGTTCATACAAGTTGTTTTGAAGTATCGATCTCCAGCCGGAATCGTAATGGGAAAACACGGTCCTCTGAAAACAAATTGGAATAAGATTTAACTACTGTATTTCGTCTAATAAGCGCCGGGACTCAATTAAGGAAGGAAGGAAATGGTTTATTTAACGACGCACTCAACACATTTTATTTACGGTTATATGGTGTCAGACATGGTTAAGGACCACACAGATATTGAAGGAGGAAACCCGCTGTCGCCACTTCATGGGCTACTCTTTTCGATTGGCAGCAAGAGATCTTTTATATGCACCATCCCATAGACAGGATAGCACATACCACGGCCTTTGATGTACCAGTGAAAAATGGACTCAAATAAGTGCCGGGTCTTTAACACTTTGCAACAAAATAAACGCCAGGATAAAATAAAAATGGACACTAAGTTAAGTTAATACACAAACCTGTGACACATTTGGATAAAGTTACAACAGCGTGAACTAAGAGTTTGTGAAGTTGAAACGGTGAAATACCCTTTAAAATAGACTAAAAGTCGACTCCGTAACAGTTACTTCTTCGACGCACGTGCGTGTTGTGATATCAGAAACACCGGGATGACCACAAACACTTCAGATGTACGGTAATTGATATTCTAAACAATAAAATATAAGTAAAGTATGATTTCAGTTATCAAAAAACCCCAATTCTTTGAAATGCCTTAGTGTTTAAAAACTAGGGTCTGTCACTAAACCTTACCCAGTTAAATAATCTTCATCATTCGACCCATCACAGCAATCTTTACCTATATAAAAATAAGAATATTATTCTTACTTGCAAGCTAATAATTGCAGTAAAATTTAATTATGCAACTTTCGTTATTTGAATATGTATAACACTGTGGTCTGAAACCAGGCCCAGATTATTGGGAGGGGGGGGGGGGGGGGGGGCGTAAGGGTAGAATGGCCATTTGTTCTAGTTATGTGGTTAAAAGAGGCTTCGGATTCTTCAACTATTTATTTTATGCTGTATATTTTATTAACTGAATCCGATTCATTCGATGATTGTCTGCCTCACTCACTCACTCACTCACTCACCCACCCACTCCCCACTCACTCACTCACCCACTCACTCACTCACTATATGACAGCTTGACTTCATCAATATTTGGAGGCGGGGCGTAGCCCAGTTGTAAAGAGTTCGCTTGATGCGCTGTCGGTTTGGGATCGATCCCCGTCGGTGGGCCCATTGGGCTATTTCATGACAATAATGGCAAAATGTAGCGGGTTTCCTCTCTAAGAATATATGTCAAAATTAACTAATGTTTGAGATCCAATAGCCGATGATTAATAAATCAATGTGCTCTAGTGGTGTCATTAAACAAAACAAACTTAACTTTACTTTCATCAGTGTTTGATAATGCGCTAATCACTCTTCTGGAGGTTCTAACTCACTCACTAACTCGTTCAATCATCCACTCACACGAAGGCATACTGCCGGACTCCACCAGTATTTTGTTTGTTTTGTTCAGATACAACTGTTAGGTACTACGACTCACCGTGGTTCATCACTCGCAAGTCTTTCTCACTTGTAATGGACTGGTTTGTTCAGATACAACTGTTAGGTACTACATGTATGACTCACTGTGGTCCATCACTGGCGTTGACACGACGTCGTGTGCGAGGAATTGCCCCCACTCCATCAACATGGATGTGGCTCGGGGTGCCCTGACGTTCAGGTGGAAATGAACTGTGGTGCTCACTTTTCTCGGGCTGGGTAAAGCACTTCCGGTGAACGTCTTGGCTCTTGGTGCCGAGCCATCTTAATTAATATGAAATACCAAAAATGCTGATTATTTATTAAAATAGTGGAACCTATATGTAAAAAAGAACTCCTTGATAAAATAAAAACAAACAAACAAAAGAAAAGAATACAATACAATACAATACAATACAAAAGAAAACCCTTACCAGCGATGTTTACAGCTGGTATTAGATTAACTTCTGGATAAAAATACTTAATTCATCATGTCTGTAAAGACCACCTATTTTTGAAGACCAAATTTGTGTATGTATCGTGTGGTCATATTAGATGGGTTTGCCTATGTAAGATGTTCTAATGATTTTTATTTAAGAATTGACCGCAATTATTTTTTGGTTCATGCAAGTATGAACCGAGAAAACGCGTAGAGGGTCATACAAAAGTGTGCACATCAGGGTTTTTCGGTTCATACTTGCATGAACCAAAAAATAATTGCGATCAAATCTTATAATTAAATTTATATGCATACTTTAACAATACATAACTGAATTATTTTGTTTAGCTTTAAATACGCCTGTAGTATTGTTTGTGTAAACTTCATTGATACTTATGTCGCGTAAGAATGCAAACGTTCATTCACTATTATTTTAATCAGGTGATTTTTGGTAAATGACGTAATTTTGATAAGCGACGCCATTTCCTCTAGCTGCTGTGCATTTTTACGGATCATTTAGTTAAATTGGAAGAAATTGTCCTATTCGTGTTTAGTTTATATTTCATGAAAGTGCATGAAGGGAACGTGTCTAACATGTATGCTGTCGGTGGAACCGTTTAATGTTCGCCAACAGCTGTAGAACATTGCTTACAAGTAAGTTACAGGCGTGAAGTTTCCTACATGATTTCTTTGGGGTTTTTTTGTTTTGTTTTAAATCAATGCGTATAGATCTACATGTCTACTCTGCTATAGCATTTCCCATTAATTTATCGTATACATATTTTTTTTACTGCATTTGTAGCTTTCACGTATGTTTTCTTCAAAATATCTAGATATGGTTGCCTGAATAATCCGGCTTGTTGCACAAAAGTAGTGCGAGTCAGGGGTAGTAGGCGTGGCTTAATTTTTTTCAGTTCATCGAGATGTGAACGAAAAAAAGTAAGCACCTCTGGACCAATCAGATTGCCGTAAAGTGTATAGACTATAGACGCAAAGAAAATTTAATTATAAAGATTATGACTAGAAAACAAACTCGTGTCCAAGAATGCACTCAACATGTCTCTCCACCCCAGATATACACAAAATATGACACACACAGGACCATAGGTAGCCTAAAGCTAAAGTTAGTATAACAAACAAGGAACAGCGATATATATATATATATATATATATATATATTCTTCAAAAAAAAGTAGGGGAACTCTAATAAGAATTTACAATTGCGAACATTGTAAGGTATATTAGCTGTGGGGAATGGTTATATGATAATAGTGAATTAGTTGGGCAAAAATTACAACCGGTAGTTCAGTATTATAGTAATAACGACCTTCGAAAACTCAAACTTCGAAAACTCGATAACCTCGATTCTCGACCTAATTCTTTGGTTCCGCCATAAAGATTTAATAGAGTATGCACCTCTAACACTCGACGCGTGTGGATTGATCAAACTGTCGTTGCCGGTAGTATTTTAAAGACGAATGTATTGTCAATCATGTCAAACAAGCGAAGCGCGCCAGTCTCGGGTGGTCTGGGCTGTCGAGGATTAGGGTGATCATTACAGAATAATAGATCGCCGACTAAGCGGAACGAAATGATCCTATGTTTGGTAGTCGGTTTTCGTCCTTGGTGGAGAGCCTCGCTACGTAATACTTAATTACAGACACAGAGCATTTGTAATAATTGTAAGCGCTGTTTGTTTTTGACCTCAAAGGCGTGAATCGTGTCAAACTTTAGCTTTTCTATATATGCATCAGTTAATGTTTATCAATTACCAGTCATTTAGTTATGTTAAAAATTGATACATCACAGATCGAGCAATCTGGAGAAGGTAATGTGGGGTTTCAAAAAGTTTTGCTTTCTTGTCATCCAAGCAATCTTGCGTAGGGCCCAGAAATGGAGGGTGGGTGGCCAGTTTAGAGAAAGAAAGTTGAGGTGCGAAGTGTAAATAATTTTGTGTAAAATAAATGTACTTATAGTGTTATTCGGCATTCAGTAATTTATTTGTTAGTTACGTTCCGCCATGTTTTGACTGTAAAATACGTCAACGTTACTTTTTGTTATTTATATATATGTATGTAAATGCCTTCTTTTTTCGGGGTTGTTCTGTCAATAAATACATGTAGCCTATATGCCCAAGCAAATATTTCAAATTCATCTTGTACCAAACTAACGTGTTGACCGTATTTTGAGTTAAAATTACGCACATGCAACAACAATTGCACGTGCATTTCATGTTTAGACAAATTTACCACCTACACAAATGATATTGCTGCGTGTATTCGATACAAATTGGGGGTATTTTCGCGTTATTGTTGCTAATTTCATCAGGACCATCGGCCCAACAAATATAAACATCAAGGGTTGTTTTCTGTATTCACTTATTAGTCACAGACAGCGTATTCAATGTCACAACAGTTACAATTCTGTTACGTTCAGTATACTGGTACTATGGCGAAATGCATTTACATATTTACTGACCGTTAATTTGTTCTGAGTAGTGTATATGTGTGTGTGTGTGTGTGTGTGTGTGTGTGTGTACACACACACACACACACACACACACACACACACACACACATTATATATATATATATATATATATATATATATATATATATATATATATATATATATAGTCAAACCTGTCCTAGCGGCCACCTGTATTCAGCGGTCACCTGCCTTAAGCAGTCACTTTTTCCCTCCCAAACGATTTATAACGTAAATGCACCTGTAATAAACGGTCACCTGTCTAACATGGCCAGCGGCCACCCAAATCGGATCCCAAATCGCTAAAATACCTGTACTAAGCGACCACAGTAAATGTTTACTATTATATAAAAGGGATATTTAACAACAGCGATAAGGTGCAGCCAGTAACCGATCTTCATACCTTCAGGAATACTGGTACCCATTCAGTCCCGACATCTCTACTGTGTATCAACTAAGAAAGTATGACTATGGATAGCATCTAATTGGCTCTGGGCAGACTACGCTTGACATTTGTAGATTCACTTACCATGACAATACTCCGCATGAAGTAGAAATGAAATAATTAAATGGGAAGAGAAAACAAACTGGTTGAGAACGCTTAATTTAATACATTCCATTTTATTTATAGTAAACTGTGAAGCACACATCCATTAATTAGCAGTAAAGACGCTAATGTTTTAAAGACTATATGTCGCAACCTGTAATCAGCGGCCACCTATCTTAAGCGGCCACTTTTATCTACTACCTTGTGTGACCGCTTAAGACAGGTTTTACTATATATATACATACATATATATATATATATATATACATATACATATACATACATACATACATACGTACGTACGTACGTACGTACCTACGTATGTATGTACGTACGTATATATATATATATATATATATATATATATATATATATATATATATATATATATATATATATATATATATTATAACCATTACTGAACCAAAAAAGAAACTTCCGATTTGTACATATAGTATTTGTTGTGTTAAAGAATTCATTGTGTAATGAAATTATATAGGTAGTATTAGCCTTGAGCTGTATTATCAGGATTCATGAATTGTATCGATTATTTTTGCACTGTTAATCGTCGACAACGTGAAATTCAATTTGCACGTGCATGCATGGCTCGACATGTCCCGTGTAGTATTCGGTTAATTTGTTTTACTTGTCTTACTGACATTGTTGTCAAGTGAACGAAAACGCTTCAAAATTTTTAAAAAAAATTAACGTTTTTTACATTGTAGCATTTTTAGTAATCCAAGAATACCCAATAATTTACGCGAACGGGCGATTGGCATGATTGATGCTGGCATGTCGACAGAAGACGTTGCAAGACATGTTGGGAGTTCTAGTCGAGCGATACGAAATCTTCGCGTAAGATTTCGAACGACAGGAAGCACCAACGACTTCCCACGTCGTGGACGTCCGCGTGTTACAACGCGTGGTCAAGACCGCTATATCATGAACACGCATTTGCGCAATCGATTCCAAACTGCCACTGCTACTGTTGCCAACACACCTGGGCTTCATAATAACCGAATCAGTGGGCAAACTGTTCGTAATCGTCTGCGGGAGAACGGTTTACATGCACGACGTCCTTACGACGGATGCGTTTTAACGCAACGTCATCGTCTAAATCGTCTTAATTGGGAACGTGTACACACTCGTTGGATACGGCGACGCTGGAATACCGTTCTTTTTTCGGATGAATCCTGATTTTCTTTACAACGTGGTGATGGCAGGGTGCGCGTCTACCGTAGGAGAAATGAACGCTATGTTGACTGTTGTGTTCTTGAACGAGATCGTTTCGGGGGTGGGGGTTGTGTCATGGTCTGGGCAGCCATTGCCCATGGTTATCGTTCACCACTAGTCGTCATTGATGGCAATTTAAATGCTCAACGTTACCGCGATGATATTCTCGCTCATCACATCATTCCTCTGTTCCAGTACCGGCCTCGGTGGCGTCGTGGCAGGCCATCGGTCTACAGGCTGGTAGGTACTGGGTTCGGATCCCAGTCGAGGCATGGGATTTTTACCAGATACCGACTCCAAACCCTGAGTGAGTGCTCCACAAGGCTCAATGGGTAGGTGTAAACCACTTGCACCGACCAGTGATGCACAACAATGCCTACGTCACGACAAACTTCACAGACTTGGGGTGCGTTTCTTTCACCTCTCCTGGACATGTTCCAACTGTTCTGTCACAAATGAACAACAACAAATCGGATGTTGATTGCGCGAACCGTGCACGAGAAAACAAACCGAACCAAAATGATAACGGTCACGTGGTATACCAACGACTGTGACATTGAAATGGAAATATCCCGTCTAAAAATAGATTAGACCTTGTCTGCTCAACGGTTTTTTCTCAAATGTGCGGACTCCCAACTGTTTTCGCGATGCGAGTAGACGTGTCTACGTGCGCTCTCGAGTTGCCCCCCCCCCCCCCCCCCAACCTGGGGGGACTGATAGCCAGCTTTGGGGCTCTACTGGAGTTCCGGGTTACCTATACCGGGACACGGGCGACCGTGTCTTTGGTATACGGTGACCCACCTCCAAAGAAGAGGAACGGAGGGACTGGAAGAGGAAGGAGGAAGAAGAAACCCGTGCCAGGGACGGCTCAGGGGGGGGGGGGACAAAGCTGGCGACTCAACCGCCAGCGGCGGTCCCTTCTGCGTCGCCGCCCCTACCGAGTTCGCCGGCATCCCCGGATCAGCCGTATTCGAGCCTGGACATCGCGATGTGCCAGCCTCCAAGGGCGGTACCACCGACCTCCACTCCCCGGACGCCGACTCCGGTGCAGCGGTCAATTATACCGACCGCTCCCGTTGAGTCGGCACAAGGACATGTTGTTGTTGCGGCGGCGAAGCGGAAGGCGACATCACCGACCACCTAACCAGCCAAGACCAAGCCGCCGCCGGTAGCCCCGCCCCCTGACGACGCCGAATGGGTCCTTGCCATCAACGGACTTCGACGCCAACTGCACCAGTATATGCAGGGGGACACGCGGGATCCACAACGACTTCGGGGAGGATACCTCAACGCGGACTGGAGACCACTGGATGACGGCAGCAGCTACGAGCTACACAACAAGATCTTTAGTGGAATACGTGGAGTAGTCGTCACGCACCGGAGGGACCAGACCTACAGACAGTGCATCTTGTTCGCCAAGATCGACAACAGATCCATACACAAGATGATCAGTGCAGTCTGCGGCCCCGGCTACTCCAGTGTAGTTCAGACACTACGTCAGCGAAAAGACCAACTGCCGACACTCCGGGAATCTCCAGCCTCTCCGAAGTAGAAACCAACCTAACGGCCTTAACGAGGCCACTCACGTGGACATATATATCGGACTTTAAACTTTTAGACCTTCGTTCAAAAGTTTATGTCGAAATTACTTCTTTTAAAAAAAAATAGTATTAAATAGTCCGATCCTCTCTTCTTTCTCTTATTTATTTTTGGACTGTCCTTCTAAAATGCTTCAAATTATATAAATATTCGACCGAGCAGTCAATTCTTTTTATTCTGCCCATTTTCAACTCTACCCCCCCCCCCCCCCCCCATCTTATCTAATTTCTTTTTGACCACCCGATCTAATCTAGCGACCAAATTTAATGAGTAGAATTTTCTTTATTAATTATATTAGAGATGCGCATCAAAATTTTAAAGGCCCACTATTTAATTTTTGGATGTAAATTTCAAATTGTCCGCTTATTTTATTTCTGTCCCGGGACAAGCCCCTGGCTATCCAGAGACAGGCCCCGGGACGGACATGCTCGAAACTCTAGTGGTATATGAGCATGTACAAATTATTCGCACTCGCACTCGCACTCGCACTCAAACGTGCGTCCGTTTTTCAGAAATACGAGAAATGCATTTTGTGGTATTACAAACACCAGGATTACCAGGATTACCAAAAAACACTTCAGGTGAATGGAAATGTATATTCTAAATAATAAACGGTAAGTAAAGTGCAATTTTATTTGTGAAAAAATAGGTTTAATAGCGAAAAACAACGCCGTAATGGTTAACAACTAGCCGTAACTAAGATGTGTCCCTTTAACCTATGGCCATGATTTTTGCACCAAACGATGCATCATGGAACACTCTTTAAACGCATATATAACAATTATTCCCCCGGTTTGTTTTCATCAAGTTATGTTCAAGCAAACTTAGCGGAAGTTACTTTATATATATATATATATATATATATATATATATATATATATATATATATATATATATTCTTTTTTTTTGCAGTTAGAGCGCTTCTAAACTGATATGAAGTCGGCGCCCTCAATAGTTTTAAGAAGTAGCAGGCTACAACAGTGATGATAGCAGGGGGCAAAGCGGGGGGTCTGTGGGCCCTCCCCAAGAAACATTTGAAAAATCAAATTTCGATGTGAACTAATCGCGTTTCAAGACAAATAAACAACTATTTTGGCACCTTGTTTGGATCCCTTTTGTAGGAGACTTTATTAAAGAAGAGAAAGCACTTTTTGTTTACCATCAACGAAAAGTAGGCGGCGGCAAAAGCTGTTTCAGGCGGCGATTTGCCGCCGGAGACCGGGTACTTTTGAGGGCTCTGATGAAGTAGACATTTTCGGGAAGGGATAACTGACCTTACCCCCGCTAATCATAGTCTTCTGCAAAGTTGGAACATTTTCAATATTTTAGACATGGCATTGTAAATAAATAAATGGGGGAGAGCCCATGTTTCTTATATTAGGCTTGGGTTTCAATTACTTAGTCAAACATAGTCTAAGAGAGAACCCTTTACATTTCTCCATTTCTCCATTTCTCCATTAGTAGCAATCAATCTTTTATATGTGGGGAAGATATTGCTCTCTCTCTCTCTCTCTCTCTCTCTCTCTCTCTCTCTCTCTCTCTCTCTCTCTCTCTCTCTCTCTCTCTCTCTCTCTCTCTCTCTCTCTCTCTCTCTCTCTCTCTCTCTCTCTCTCTCTCTCTCTCTCTCTCTCTCTCACACGCATACACCCCCACACAACAAACACGGTAGTTTGCCGCTTTCTCTTTCAAATAACAATTTACCGTGTGGGAAAGCGTTCTCACCCTTTTTCCAACTTTTCCATGGGACATTAGGTATTCATGTGAAGACACGGTGTATATATGGTACATATTCTACTTTACCCGTGTCATACAGCGGATCCAGTAGTCTCTGGAACGCCTGCCCTGCGGCTCCCCAGGTCGGGTTGTTCACGTTGTTACACATGCCACTCGCTGTCCGGTACGCCGACGTCGTACACGGTTCACGTCTACAAGTAAAACACCAACAACAACTGCTACTATTACTACAATTACACAAACTCTTATTCTGAGACATTACAATTAGAAAATCACCCTGACTTACCAAAACTCTGAATTAATATATTCAGTATATAATACACCGTAGTAATACATTGGGGAAAATATTATGCAGCAGGATAATATATTTTAAAACTCCAAAACTCTGAATTAACATACTGTATTCAGTATATAATACACCGTAGTAATACATTGGAGGGGAATATGAAGCAGGATAATGTGATCTATCAATGTTGTGAGATACAAATAAAACAATTCTATTCGAAAAGAGAAAGAAAGAAATGTTTTATTTAACGACGCGCTCAACACATTTTATTTACGGTTATATGGCGCCAGAGACATATGGTTAAGGACCACACAGATATTGAGAGAGGAAACCCGCTGTCACCACTTCATGGGCTACTCTTTTCGATTAGCAGCAAGGGATCTTTTATATGCAACATCCCACAAACAGGGTAGTACATACCACGGCCTTTGATATATCAGTCGTGGTGCACTGGCTGGAACGAGAAATAGCCCAATGGGCCCACCGACGGGGATCGATCCTAGACCCACCGCGCATCGAGCGAACGCTTTACCACTGGGCTACGTCCCCCCCGAAAAGAGAAAATGTTTGGGGTGATGTGGTTTGTTTGTTTTTTCTGAGGGTTTTGTTCGTTTGTTTGTTTGTTTGTTTTGTTTTGTTTTTGTTCCGCTTTGTTTTGGTGGGTTTGGGGGGTTGGGGGTTGGTTTGGGGCGTTGGGTGTGAGTGGGAAGGGATGGTATACTGTATATAAAAGATCCTTTGCTGCTAATCGAAAAGAATAGTGCATGAATTGTTGGTAACCGGTTTCCTCTCTAATTATTTCTGTGGCCTTTAACCATATGTCCGTCGCCATATAACCGTAATTTAAATGAGTTGAGGTTGTCATTAAATGAAACATTTCTTTCTTTCTACGACCTAGTTTACAACAGTTTATCTCAGGCCAGCTTACCTTGTTCTTCCTCCAGCTGAATTTCCTGTCGTGTTCCTTTCATGTCGATGAATTTGACCTGTTGATTCTCCTGCTTTTGTTACTGACGAAACAAAAGTCCCGGCTTAATAATTAAGAGAAATATAGAAATAGTATATGTATATCATTTTACATGTAATAAATTATTGAAAGGTGATTCAATATCGTAACGCGTGCTTTATCGTAGTATGGTTAAAACAACACGTGTTCTGTGTGACTGCTTCGTATTGTTTCTTTTTTAAAAAAAAGAAGAAGAAAAAAAAACAGAAAAGAAAAAAAAGAAGAAGAAAAAACCTCACCTGTAAAGCTGAATACAGCACACACGAGAAGTACGCAAAACAGAATGACTTTCTCCATCATTCGACAATATTAATGTATTCAAAGAAGCGGCATCTGTTGGTGCAACTTATATAGGAACAGATGCGTACTAACACCTGCCAATTTTATATTACAATAAAGCTGATATGTAATGGTTCTCACGGCCAAAACTGTTGGGATAATCACCAGAGGCGGATCGGGGAGGGGGGGGGGGGGTAGGGCCCGCCCCCCCCCCCTACATTTTACGATAGTTATAATTTTATTATATATTAATTTTCTTTCTTTTTTTACGATCCCCCTCCAAACCTCCCCCAAAGTTCCCTTGGCATTCCACCTCATGTCACTGGGGGGCCCCTAAATGGATTTTCTGGATCTGCCACTGTTCACCGATACACCTCGTAAAGTGTGTGTATAACCGACTTATACCCCACTTCAGATCGAGTGAATTATTATGTTAGTTCTATGGCAAATATAATCAATAACAAGAAAGTAATAAAAACAAATGAAAATAACGTGGACCAGACGTCGAGACCCTCACATTTTGTTCTGGAGTAGTGAAACTGTTTTATTTCAGTCGTCCGTGTCGCACTTGCAAATGCAATTTGATGTAATTTTATCCTTCTCACAGCCAAAACTGTTGGGATATTCACCGATACACCTCGTGTGTATGGATATAACTGACCTATACCCCACTTTAGGTCGAGTGAATTATTATTAAATCAGTTATATGGCAAATATACTCTTCAAAAAAAGAAACGCAAAAGGGTACAAATGGGTTATAACTCCGATTTTATGTTTCCTACCGGTTCATGCTTTGTGAATATAAGGTCATTGCATGTCCCAAACACATTCCCACGGTTACATTCGATAAAACGCAGCTACTGTAAAATAAAGTTTCAAAATGTGAATATTCGCAAAAACGCAGCCACGTGCAAACCATGTCACCACTGCACGTGCGTTGTCTGCACGTGCAACATGAACACCGACAGTATAAAAGTGCAGGGTGTTCGCTTGCCTGGCCTCTGTATCTGGCCGACAGTTGACAATCCAGGACATGCCACGTCTCAGTGAACCGCAGAGAAACAATGCCATCGGCCGACTAGACGCAGGCGAATCCAGAACGGCCGTTGCCAGGGCATTCCATGTGTCCCCAAGCACCATCTCCAGACTGTGGGACCGTTACCAGCAACATGGATCAACACATCCGGGTACGCCACCTTCGGGAACGATTGACTACTGCCACCTCCACAGCCGCAGCAATACCAGGTTTGCGCAGGATATCCGACCAGACCGTACGGAACCGCCTACGTGAGGTAGGAATTCGTGCCGGACGTCCAGTTCGAGGTGTCATCTTAACACCACAACACCGTCGACTCCGACTGCAGTGGTGCCAGATTCATCGACAATGGCCTCAACTGCGATGGAGACCGGTGTGATTCAGTGACGAGTCCCGATTTCTGCTCCGACGTCATGATGGAAGATGTCGCGTGTATAGGCGTCGTGGTGAACGTTATGCGGCAAACTGCGTGCAGGAAGTGGACAGATTCGGCGGGGGTAGTGTCATGGTGTGGGCAGCCATCTCACACACTGGCAGAACTGACCTGGTCCACGTGCAGGGCAACCTGAATGCACAGGGCTACATTGACCAGATCCTCCGGCCACACATCGTTCCAGTTATGGCCAACGCCAACGCAGTGTTCCAACATGACAACGCCAGGCCTCACACAGCACGTCTCACAACGGCTTTCCTACAGAACAACATTAATGTCCTTCCTTGGCCATCGATATCACCGGATTTGAACCCAATTGAGCATCTATGGGACGAGTTGGACCGACGCCTCCGACAGCGACAACCACAGCCCCAGACCCTGCCCGAGCTGGCAGCAGCCTTGCAGGCCGAGTGGGCCACCATCCCCAGGGACGTCATCCGTACTCTGGTTGCTTCAATGGGCAGGCGGTGCCAGGCAGTTGTCAACACACGCGGAGGCCACACCCGGTATTGACTCCAGATGACCTTGACCTTGGTGGTGTGTCCTATCACTTACTCACAATGGACAAGAGTGAATTGTGAACAATCCTGCAACATTTGGTAATTATCGGACTCACCATTCAATAATTAAATCAATTCTCCAAATGTTACGACAATGTTGTTTTGCGTTTCTTCTTTTGAAGAGTATATAATCAATAACTAGAAAGTAATACCAAAAAAAACGAAAATAATGTAGACCAGATGTCCTGACCCTCACATTTTGTTCTGAGTATTGAAACTGTCTGTTACAGTTGTCCGTGTCGCACGTGCAAATGCAATTTGATGCAGTTTTATTCGTGTGTTAGGGCTGTACTGCTATCATAATGTATTAAAACTCAGGGACATAGTTATATTTTCTAGGGATGGGAACAGTGTGGAGGAATTAGGAAGTAAAATACCATCTCCGAGAACATTTTGTATGTTTAAATCGCCTAAAACACTATTCATGATATGTAGAACTAGAAATGAAATTTAATGAGTATTTAGAAAAAAAAAGGTTTGGGAATTTACTGGAGTGAGGTAGCTGACACCCCTACCACACTAACTACAGCTCCGCACCTTGCATGCTTTTTAACAGACGTATCGTGCTATAAATCTCTCATGGAACCTGCTGTGAATAAAGGAAGGAAGGGAATGTTTTATTTAACAACGCGCTCAACACATTTTATTTAATTGGACTCCAATAAGTGTCAGAATCGTCCAATATTTTATGTGTATTGGCGTCCAACTTTTACTTATTGGCGCCCAGCTCTCAATGAGGTCAGCAAGAGGCGAAACATTACAAACAAAATTTAATGTCAAAAATGTTATTTTAATAGCATTTTTATCCAGTTTACATGTTGAATGTCACTTTCGTACCATTACGCTCAACCACGAATTGAACACAAACTTTGTTGCACGGCGTTGGATGCATCTGTTGACACTACTGTTGCATTATCGAATCGACCGGCCTGTTGACGAAGAGGAGTGCTGTAAGGGGGTGGCTTCAAACTGTTGGTGGTCGCGGAAACTTTTCGTTGTACCACCTCATCTACCATTTTGAGCAAATCGTCGCTCGTCCTTTTGTACCTGCAAACGAGGATTAGAAACATGTAATTTTCTTCTATGCGATATTGAACATGTACGCCGATATGCGATTTCTAAGGGGAGAGGGGTGGGTGATTGAATGCCGGTGGGATAATATAACACTGACATCTATCCCACATATTGTATTACCTGAATGCTAAACATATGATGAGACAATTCATGTTACATATCATTTTCTTAGAAAACATTCCATTCGTTTTTTGGGGGTATTTTTTCTTCACCATTGCAAATATCCCTTCACACGACGGGTCTATAAAATCCATAACGAACATTTAGCGAGTGTAAGCAGTCGGACATTAAATTGTTAAGGGCCTTATGACGTAGTTTTCGGTCCTTGTAATGGTTACTTTCGACCATTATAATTATACAAAATATATATACATGTACATGTAGTTACAAATAAATCCAAATTTGTGTCGGTAAACAAAACAACTAAATAAATTACTTTCTACAAGACAAACTTTGAATTATCGATATTTTGCAATTGCGTAGTTAGCAGAAAATTCCTAACTTGATATATACATGTACGTTCTATAATTATAATGTCCGAAAGGCTCCATTACAACCGAAAACTGTTATAAGGCCCTTTAGCTGAGGACATCAATGATACTTACCCTCGAATAGCTGAAGACCTATGACCAGTCCGTTCAGCTATCAGTTGCTCATCAATGCCACATTCATACAACCGGGTGGCCGTCGTGGCACGAAGGGAGTGATTGGTGTAGAACCCATTGAATCCGGCATTCTCACAGAGCCGCCTGACAACTGATAGAAGGTGTCGCCCAACGGGAACAGAACAGTACCATAAACCTTGTTTGGTATATTTAAGTGGTCTCAGATAGAAATCGTCGCAGTCATGGGGCCTGTAAAGATTAATCTCGTAGTAACATTACATATAAGCTTTATGAATTTTTGGACCATTTAGATCAAGAGAGGAAACCCGCTGCCGCCACATGGGCTACTCCTACCGAAAAGCAGCAACGGTCCTTTTATATGCAGTTTCCCACAGACAGGACAATACATAGCACAGTCTTTGATATACCAGTCGTGGAGCACTGGTTGGAACGGAAAAGAGCCCAATGTTTGACATCCGCCGAGGAGGTTCGATCCTGCGACGGAAGCTCTCCAAGCGAGCGCACAACCGACGGGGCTAAATCCCGCCCCTACATTTTGAGACACAAACACGTAACATACCTTTAAGTTTGTACTCACCGTAACGACATATATTTTTCGTGGAGTCTAACTGGACATCGTGTCGGATCTTCGTTGTTCGATCCAATCGTGATTGATTTCGGTGTCAAGTTCTTGTGCTTCAAACCACCTGCATTAGTTTCGGTGACGCCCTCAGTGTATACAAAATATCGCTCCCCATTCTTGGAAACTACCGGCCTCGGTGGCGTCGTGGCAGGCCATCGGTCTACAGGCTGATAGGTACTGGGTTCGGATCCCAGTCGAGGCATGGGATTTTTAATCCAGATACCGACTCCAAACCCTGAGTGAGTGCTCCGCAAGGCTCAATGGGTAGGTGTAAAGCACTTGCACCGACCAGTGATCCATAACTGGTTCAACAAAGGCCATGGTTTGTGCTATCCTGCCTGTGGGAAGCGCAAATAAAAGATCCCTTGCTGCTAATCGGAAGAGTAGCCCATATAGTGGCGACAGCGGGTTTCCTCTCAAAATCTGTGTGGTCCTTAACCATATGTCTGACGCCATATAAACGTAAATAAAATGTGTTGAGTGCGTCATTAAATAAAACATTTCTTTCTTTCTTTCTTGGAAACTATCTTAAAATTGGAAAACGTTCCAACGTTTAAAGCACGATGCTCCTCCCCTCCTCGGAGACAGAAATTAATGCCATTTAAGTAAAAAACGGTGTCTAATAATTTCTGAGGTGTATCTTCCCCCAAAATTCCCTTTTGCCACAGCAAGTCCTCTTGTTCACAAGAAATCACGTCCGCTTTTTTTCTTTGAATGCCTATTCCTTCCTTTGCTATAAACTTCATTTTTGCGTCCAAAATATTTCGTAAACCACTGAATTCGAAATCACTACTGAAGATGACATCCCTGCCATTTTGTCTCAAAAAGCGCTGTAGTGACATGAGTATTTCATGAATAGTGTTACCATGATATTCTTTGCCTTTTTGGGTTCTAATTTCTGTTACAAAAAAACATAGCTCTCTATTCAAATCCGTAACGGGCAGATTCAGAAGACTTTTTCACGATGCCACGAGTCAAAAATTCTAACCGCCCATTGACCCTTCTTTTCGGTGTTTTTGTTTTTACCAGAGTTTTCTAAATCGTAATACTCTTTTTTCAGTTAATGGTTTGCCGATACGCCCATTGGTAATATTGTTCTCTATTTGTTGCGTGGCTTTCAAAAGTTCTTCATCGGAATCGTTACTATTGGCGTGTACAGAATTTGGTCATCATTTAATATTTGTTGCGTGGCTTTCAAAAGTTCTTCATCCGAATCATTAGTATTAGTTAATTCGATATCAAAATCACCTTTTACTTTTAAAAGATCTTCAAAATCGGAGTCAATGCATATGTCATTTAACGAAACATTTTCATTTTTGAAGTAATGCTGGGTCAAAAACAAATCATCACCTGAATCCATTTCTAGCATGCTGTTCATCAGTGCAATAAAATGATACAATATGCGCGATTGATTGTCTTTTGTCTCCAATAAGCAGTCACGTGAGGAAAACGTTAACGTGTGCATGACAAGATTTCATGTGCATGTCATGAATTAAGCCGACATGTAGAAAAATGCATTTCAAACCGAGCACGCCAATAAGTTAGCTATATGTTTGAATAGCCGGTATTTCTATATTTAGGTTTAAGTGAAATAAACTACGAATAGACTACAATATTTGTGCACGAGGTCCCGTCAT
Source organism: Gigantopelta aegis (assembly GCF_016097555.1). Taxonomy (NCBI): domain Eukaryota; kingdom Metazoa; phylum Mollusca; class Gastropoda; order Neomphalida; family Peltospiridae; genus Gigantopelta; species Gigantopelta aegis. Next base: position 16,855,029 of record NC_054708.1, on the reverse strand, counting down.
CGGCCTACCGGCCTCTGGCCCTCGTGCACAAATAGTGTAGTCTCTTCGTAGTTTATTCCTTACTTATATGGCGTCAGATATATGGTTAAGGACCACAACAGTATTGACAGAGGAAACCCGCTGTCGCCACTTCATGGGCTACTCTTTTTCGATTAGCAGCAAGGGATCTTTTATATGCACCATCCCACAGACAGGATGGAATATACCACGGCCTTTGATATACCAGTCGTGGTGCATTGGCTGGAGCGAGAAATAGCGCTGCTGTGAAATAAGTGCGCATGTGTAATTAGATGGCTCGCTCTATTGGTTGAAATATTATGAAAACATAGTTTGAAAATTTGTTATATGCAAATGATAAGTGTCACCAATCAAAGCCATTTTGACTTTTATTGTAAAGGCGAATTGTGACGGACGGTCGTGTGTGTGAAAATAAGCATGAAAATGAGCCAGTGAGAAAAAAAACCCTTTGAAGACTGGAATGGAGTTGTTTTTGTTTGTTTCGTTACATTGACTACATTTTCTGTGCATTTTAATTTGGACAATAAGAAGATTTTAACTGCAGGAGGAATTTTTTTTTTGGAGAAACAGTTAAGCTACTGATTCCCGCGAACACGTCTATGAACATGTGGACCACATTGTGTTGTTGTATAATACAGGTATATGACAGCTGGGCATGTGTACCACAACGGGGAAAATTCGTCTACATTCCCCCAATATGGATACCTAAAGACTAGTCAACTGTTAAAAGACAATACATTGCAACTGAACATGGAAAGTGTGAACGTGACGAACGGTGTTAGTAAACAGTCGCGCAGCCGTGCGCTTCTCCGAATGAACACGTGCTCATCAAATACAAGAGAAAAAATGGACATACCTCCCGGATTTCAATGTAAGTTATGACAATAAAACTTTATTGTATTATTTGTAAAAAAAAAAAAAAAAAAATACAGGAGTAGTTAAATGAAAAGTGTAGGTTTATCACGATACACCTACACTTTTCCTCAAAGTGTAGATGAATTGTAATACACCTCCACTTTTGGAGAAAAAGCGTAGGTGTATTGGTGAATACACCTACACTTTTAACAAAAGAAACCATGACAACGAGATCGGAAGTGGGGTATAAGCAGGCCCGTAGGACGGATTTTCAAATTGCGTGGGGGGGGGGGGGGGGGGCTAATTTTTATGGCTGTATAAAATGTGTTGTGCGAAACCGCGAGCGCCGCAGGCGCGAAGCCCCAAAGCCCCATACGGACCTGATAAGTGAAATGATCCATCACAATACCTACAGATTCACTCTAGATTGTAGTTTAATTAAGATTATTTAATAAAAGCATTGTATTCGAAATGTAACAGGGATTTATCATACACGGCATTGTGGTAATGATCGATGCTGTTCAAAGATAAAACAAAATAAGATGGACATCTGGTTTCGATTCTTGTATAAATATAACAAGCCAACAGACGGCATAGGCTACTTATCAACACGCATCGGAGATGGTCTCTTTGTAATAATGGCAAACTTTATTAATTGTAATAAATCTAAATTGTTAGGCTATACATGTTGGCATCCCATAACCAAAACATAATGCATTGAGATGTCATTGGTTATTTTTTTTGTATCGGGTATACTAAATGAATGTGGATTATATACTCGTGTACACAGATGAATGGATTATGGTTTAAACATAATGTTAAAGTTACATTATCTGGTTACCATATTATAACATCATGTACAAATGTGAAATACAAGCTCAAATGCATTTTTAAAAACGTCGTGTGTGTTCGCTATGAACGGATATCGTCAAACGTATACGCTTGATTCGTCGCCTGTGCCGCCATAGCTCGGCAAAGCACAAACGACAGCCTGTTGTCAGTTTCAGTTAACACGTGCGTTTGCCGATTTCAAATTGTAGGGTTCGTCTCAAAAAAGTAAAAGAGAAATCTTGCGCTGTACGAAGAACGTTCGGTTGAGGATACGGTACTAGAGTCTTTAGTTAAAACCGGTTTGATCTTGATAACGTATTATCGACAGTCGTACCTTCCTATTTTAGAATTGATATTTTATAAAGTGTTAGTAGAACTTTCAAAGTTTAGTTTGTATACTTGTAACACATTAATCATGTATATATTTTTAAAATAAAATATACTAAAGTAGACAATGAACGTTTTCACTTCTTAATTTTACGTGTTAAAATCGACAAATTCAAATAAATATTCTTTCGTTTGAAAAGGGTAAAGCTGGGTGGGTGGGTGGGTTGTTTAACGACATCAAAGATAAAGCATATGATTTAATAATCATCCGACCCCATACAACCGTAAATAAAATGTGTTGAGTGCGTCGTTATTTAAAAATATCCTATTCTTCCTTCCATCTGCTGTTGGATGTCTAACATTTGGTAATTTTGACATATAATCCTAGAGAGGAATCGGGTGCATATGCAGGGGGAGGGTATTGGAGGTCGCAACCCTTACTTGCCCAAGCTTTAAAAAAAACTGAAATGTATTTTTTTGGGGAGCATGGCCCCCATATAAACTTCGCTTAACACAGTCTATAACCCCAACCCCGCTGAAATCCCTGCACACGCGCCTTGGAAACCCGCTACATTTTTTTTTTTTTAGCAAGGGATTGTTTATATGTACCATCCCACAGACAGGGTACCACATACAATGGTATTTTTGTATACCCGTCAATGGGGATCGATCCTAGACTGACCGCGCATTTCCAAAAAACACCTTTTTAGGTCTAAGTAATGAATAAAAATAACATATAGTCTTGAAAAATGTTACGTAAATCGAACACAGTACCCTCTTCCTCTACCCCTAGAGCGTTACGTAATTAGTAACACCCCCTTACATGTAACGCGTATGCCAACAGCTGGCCACTGTCAAAATTTTAAGGCAAATCCCCCACTCACCGACCCCTGGAAAGGCATTGTACCATACCTCTATGGATATAAATGTTTTGGAGATATGAGACGACCCCTCAATCAAGACAGTTAAATTTGTTCAAAAATTGCTAAATCTCACGTGATCTATTGTTGGGGATTTCTATACTTGTGATAAGCCAATGAAAACCGAGATCGTTACGAGCCCGTCAAAAGTGTTCCACTTTCAAAATCATGGCTTTGTTTTTGACCTGGATAAGCCAGCGTAGTGAAACCAATGCGGAGTGCGGCGTCATATATGCACCAAACGTAATTGGATTTTCTGTTCTATATGCTTAAATAATAAAAATATTCCAGGGAACGTAGTTTTAAAGGAATATGGTTTGGTCAGTAGGTATGAAGTGGGACGTAGCTAAGTGGTAAAGTCTGATGCGCGTTCGGTATGGAATCGATCCCCGTCGGTGGGCCCATTGGACTATTTCTCGTTCCAGCCAGTGCACCACGATTAGTATATCAAAGGCCGTGGTATGTACTATCCTGTCTTTGGGATGGTGCATATAAAAGATCCCTTGCTGCTAATCGAAAAGAGTAGCCCGTGAAGTGGCGACAGTGGGTTTCCTCTCTCAATATCTGTGTGGTCCTTAACCATATGTCCGACGCCATATAACCCAATGGACCCACCGATGGGGATCGATCCCACACTGACCGCGCACTGGGCTACGTCCCGCCCCTATAATATATGAGAACCACGGAGAGAAAACCCGCGGTCGCCACATAGGCTACTTGCCACATAGGCTACTTTTATCGAAAAATAAGCAATGGATCTTTTTTTATTAAAGTCTGTTTTGTTTAATTATAATCACTATAGCATATTGATTAACTAACCATCGGCTGTTAAATGTCATACATTTTTAAATTCCAAAACGTAAATTTTAGACAAAACTCGTTATATTTTTCATTAGCAACGAATATTTTATGTGCACTTTTCCAATATAGGACAGCAGATACCACGGCATTTGATAATGGATCTATTGTATGCACAGGCGCGTGCGCAGGGGGGTGGGGGTGGGGAGTTGGGGGTCGACCCCCCCCCTGCTCAAGGCGAATTTTTTTTTCATATCCCCCCCAGACCCCCCGCCACGGGCTTTGCCAGACACCTCGACCCCCCGCCCCCCCCCCCCCCCCCCCCCCAGCAAAATTCCCTGCGCACGTCCCTGATGCACTTAGTCATAGACACGTAGGTACATGCTACGATTTTTGAGATACCAAACGTTAAGGCCGAAAAAAAATATAGGTGTGTTTCCGATTGCATCCCCCGAAAAATTAGGGTAGGTAGGTAGGGTTGTTTTTTTGTTTGTTTTTTTGTGTGTTTTTTTAAATTGAATACTATAATAATAATAATAATAATTATTATTATTATTATTATTTATCATTATCATTATTGTTATTGCTGTTGTCGTTGTAGTAGTAGTAGTAGTAGTAGTAGTAGTAGTAGTAGTAGTAGTATTGGTATGCACTGTTTGTGTATTTCCTTAAATTAATGGGACATTTGTATTAATTTCGTTGTTCTTAATTTAAATACTTTATGCAAACATTTGAGATGCATTAATAATAAGACCTGTTGATTTAAGTGAAGACGAGAATTAAGTTGAATTGATACGATTATATTTAATCGAAATAACCTGTACCAAGGCTATGTTCGTACATTCGGTTACTTCCGTGACCGACCAAGCTGTTCGGTGGTAGCTAATCAGGGGAAGGAACTCTATTACAAAAGCTTTTCCATAATTTCTCGATGTTTTTCGGAAGGGAATTACATGTGGCCTCAGACCACAATTAATTTCGCTATATGTTTCTATATAGCCTTAGTGGCTATAACATTTTTATTAATATCAGCAGGCCCGTGAAGTTTTGTATGTACCTTTGCCTGCATGGGGGACACATACCCTGAAAAGGACAACCCCTGTTGTCCAGCTCTTTCTCCCAGCATATTGGTTTAAACAGACACACCCTCTAAACCAGGCCGGAGTACACCCATTTTACACAAAAAGCACTACTTTTGCATGGGCCGGAATTACCACAAACAAGTCTTCAATGTCAACAAGTTACACATGTTTACAAACTACATGCTATCCCCTGTCACTTCAGTCAAACAGTTGCCACTTCATAGCTGTCTGCCATGAAATAATCACAGTCAAACAGCAGACTACTTGCGCGGTCAAACTTCCAGATTTTGGACAACCAAATGGGAAGATAACTGTAATCTGAGGCCTATCAGTCCATTTTTTCCCCTAAAAACTGGCCCACACTAATGCATTCCAATGATATACATATTAAAGCAATGCTCGGTAAGTATCGGTATGTCACCTTTAAACAGAGTATACAGAGGCTGTGTTAAAACACCTACCACAGTGCCTTGCCATGGCTAATTTTAGCAATGGAAACTTGAGGGACACCAACTTCAAAATGTAATAACTTTATCAAATTTTGGAATTTCTTCATACAATGAGCAGCTATTTTTTCTTCTACATATGTTCTATCTGCACAGTGTTGTCTTGGAAAGATTTTGAAATATTTAAAGGAAAAAAAATCAATCATTAGATTTTACTTCGTTTTTAATTAAATATTAAACTTAAATTTAAATTTTTGAGAAACAAAAAAATCTAAAACTGTGGAAAATGGGAAGATAACTGTAATCTGAGGCCATGTAGCGACCGCAGCCGCCATATTCCGAAATGTCACGAGTTTGGTTCACAATTGATAGTGTTGTTCAAGGCCAGAATACGCTTATTTTGATGACGATGTTGCACGTTTTTTGTTGTTGTTATGACAAGTACACACCTTCCGATTGATGTATATCCTGTTTCCGAAGTTGAACGACTACAAAAAGAATTTTTTTGAGGCAAGTGAAACTTTGAATACGTCTTATTTTGCCCCAAAAAGGGCGATTTCACTGAGATATTGAGATATATATATATATAGTAATATAATAAAACAGTATAAAAATAATTTTTTGGTAATTTAAAAAAAAAGCAATTTAGTTTAATTCGACAACGAAAATATTTCAAGGGAGGTAACTCTGACCCACTGACCCGCAAAAGCGAAAATATAGAACTTCACAGCAGGGACACATTTTGATAAAATTAAACGTATTTGATGCTTTGTCATTATTTATCCACCCATTATTAACTTTTTGGGTAGAATATATATCATACTGAAGCGTTATTTTTAGAAGACAATGCATATTTAATTCAAAATAACTTAAAATAATGTTTTGCTTATCATGATGACTCAGCAGTTTCTGATAGCTGAAGTTGATTTTAAAAAACATTTTGATAATGCATAACTATTCAAATATAGACGTAAATCTATTTTTATGTAAATCATTTGAATGAGTTTAGCATATGACTGGATCAGTTTTATACAAAAGAATAGTATTAATGCAATGGAAATAAATTAAACAGAATTTGTACTTTTTAAGTCTGTTATATTTGTAAATACCTTTTTGAAAGAAAATGTTTCAGGTACCATAACTTCTCACATTGTGACACAAACTTAAATTTTTTGGTAACCAAGTAACATTAAATTCTAAGTATAATTATACTTTTTCATCACTTCATCAATGAATATTACTGTTAAAAATGGTAAAGAATTAATTATTTGTAAAAGATACTAAAAGTAAAGTGAAAATAACTACATACAGAAAAAACATTAAAATTTTGAAGGTGTGTTTCATCTGATGTAATGAATATTTCTGTTTACAAATATTATGTCAAACTAATTACAATATTTGAAACAAAAAGATAAATAACCATGGTCATAATGGGTATTTTTCTTTATTCAGGAAATGTGTAGTCTCTGTGCGTCTATGGAGAAACCTGAAATGGAAACGGAGTGTGAGAGTACACGTGGTTATGAGACAACTTTCAGTAGATTCAATTATACTTCAAGCTTGATGCTGTTATGTTTTCTGTTTCCAACTGTGACAGAACCTAGAACAGAAATGAAGTGTGTGACAATAATTCATAGACAAATTTAGACTAATACTCTTTCATGGATGCTAAATTTGGTAGATCTAGCCATAAATGTTTTATTATAATTCAAAGTGGTATATAGTTATATTTTATAATAATTCATTGTTTGAATTTGTTTTTATAAAGCACTTTATTGAACTAAAATAATCATAGCTGCATTTAGTAAATTATTTAGCACACGTGTGACTGCTGTCTCATGCCTTAAGTGTTTCAGCTGCTAAAATATGTTTTGGGGATATTTTTCTGGATAGAAATTTACCTTTCTGATATTGTACGAGTGTTTGGACATTCCTTTCAAAGGTGAAATATGGCTACTTATATTGCTTTGTTTCTAATAATGATATTGAAGGTGTAAAGTATGTAAATATTTTTATAAGAAATTGATTAAACATATTGGCCAATCATTGGCATTCGTCGTGTGATAAGTTTTTACTGGTTTGAGTTAAAAGACTGGTACATATGATAAGTTTTATTGCATCTTTTATTGAAATCTTCAAGTATTCAATATTATTATGAGTCTAGGTAAAAAAAATAAAAATATTCTGAAACAAGAAGCTTATTTTTTATGTAACGTGTATCCACTTTCCATCTGCGATCTAAACCTTTATGTTTTCCTTTTTATTATTGGTCTGGATGTACATTATTGTATAAGCGTAAATAAATGTGAACTGAAAATGTTATTCTGATGTAACATTTGCATCAATTATTATGTCATTAAATTACGTATTCCAAGATTTCTGTTTTTTTTTTTGTCATTTTGGAGCGGTTTCGAACCTACCCCAAGAATACATATGTTATCAGAAATAATAGTAACCCTTTATATTTTCACTTGAAATTTTCAGAGATGCAACATTGATAACTGCTTGTAACATGTATAAGCTTACAACAGAAATGTCTCTGTTATTTTTTGGTTTACAAAAGTGGACGTAAATGACAATTAAAATCGTCATGTCGGCCATGTTTGGGTCGGGGGGGGGGGGGGGTAAAACTAGGGACGGTCGGTCGACCGGAAACACACCACATTAAAACACCAACCACAACCCCCAAAAACACAAAACAATAAAAAATAAAATAATAAACTCTAATAATAAAAATAATAAAATAATAATGACAACAAATAAACCACCTCAACTACTAAACTACTAGTATATTATGTCCTGAGACAAGAAAAACAGTAGAACAGACCAATCACCGTAAAAACAACAAGCATACTTTAATAAAAGCTGAATTGATTTTCTATTAATTCATTTGTATAAGTAATGTCAAGTAGTACATATTTAGTCACGGTATCTGCATAATATATATATATATATTATATTATATATACGGTATATATATATATATATATATATATATATATATATATTTGGTTCTTTTTAAAACTTAATTCGTTATACGTAGTTCGTTCTATACAATAACATTTTATTGGTAATAAATAGGGAAAATCCAAAAATTAAATCGGCTTTGCGTATTATTTGGCGTATTATATTATAGATTCCATACAAAGTCCATTTGCAGGGTTCTTAAATTTGAGAGAGAGAGAGAGAGAGAGAGAGAGAGAGAGAGAGAGAGAGAGAGAGAGAGAGAGAGAGAGAGAGAGAGAGAGAGTGAGTTTTAAAAACTCCTGTTTTGTTTAATACAGCAACATAATTTATTTCTACATTCTCCTTATTGAGAAAATCATTTAATGAATGTGTCAGAGAGTGCGATCATGTAGAAGCACTGTACTCCCAAAACTTAAATAGTGCGGTAGGTTAATATATCTAATATGTTCAGTGAGAATATCATTCGAATTTTGTCTATTTTATAACGGCTTTTCCACTTTTCTGCTTCTTGGTGATGACAGAAACACGGTAGCAATCGTTGCTAATCTAAAATTTGGATTCCGTCCGCTGCATACTCGATATTTGGATTCCGTCCGCTGGATACACGATCCGATCGCTCAGAAAGGTTTTTTTGCGTTGATTATTGATTCCGTCAGTTACAGAAGACCATACAAGGATGGCAAGAAAGGGCAATTGTGTCGATATTAATCATACAAAAAGGTTTTATTCTCAAAATATTTCAAACATTTGTTGTTGTTTTTTCGTAATGGATAAACCATTTTGTTCTCTAACATGTAATATTTATAGCTGGAATCAGTGTTCTGCAAATAAAAGCATAGTAAAGCAATTTTTAAATCAGTATAACAGTCCAAATCAAGTGAAGAACCGTATTAAAGAACTCCACTATCCGTCTGATCAACATTTATTGCACGATGGGTGGAAATATGTATGTTATCGATGGTTTTATTCGAATTCCATTCTTGATAATATCCAGGTGATATGGATTGTATTATAGATTGATACGGATTCCATTATGCATTACACCTAAATGTGTTAAATATCACACTAGGTTTCACTAATATTGTCAACCGACGTTACGGAAGGAAGGAAATGTTTTATTTAATGACGCACTCAACACATTTTATTTACGGTTATATGGCGTCGGACATATGGTTAAGGACCACACAGATATTGAGAGGAAACCCGCTGTCGCCACTTCATGGGCTACTCTTTTTTCGATTAGCAACAAGGGATCTTTTATACTCCCCATCCCACAGACAGGATAGTACATACCACGGCCTTTGTAACACCAGTTGTGGAGCACTGGCTGGAACTAGAAATAGCCCAATGGGTCCACCGACGGGGATCGATCCTAAACCGATCGTGCGGGCACTTTACCACTGGGCTACGCCCCCCCCCCCCCCCCCCCCCCCCCCCCCCCCCCCCCCCCCCCCCCCCCTCGACGTTACGGCGACACCTAACAAGCCAAAGCGGTATGGTCTTTGGGTGTACGCATGCGTAATCACGTGAAGAACTGCGTTAAAGAGCTCCAGTGTCCGTTTGATCAACATTTATTGACCTATGCGGTCATACAGTCCAGGCAAGCCTAATTTAGAAACCACGAGCCTATCCAACACCACATATGTTATTGTTACTACACTGGTAGTATATTGTATACATAAATATTTGTTTAGTTTCCTTCAATGTAGCCATGTGTCTCTATTGTTTCTTAATGTATTCAGATGTTCAGTTTTATACATAAATGTAGGATGAATTCCAGGATTAAAGCATGTATTAAGCAAAGTGACCTACTGGCCCGGCCCCGTCCTACTGACCAAGTCCCAAGAGTATAAAAAGGGGCAACATTTTGACCCGATTAGGTTGTCATGCCACGACCAGAAGCGGTCGGGCCCTTTATAAGGGCCCTGTGGGCAACCTAGGGAGACACCCAACATCATAGAGGTCTATAATTAACGAGCTACTTTCGATTCACTAATATCAAAACCTATATTAGCTCGGCCATTTACCTTTCGACCGACCGTTCAAAATTGCGCCAAATTTCCTCATTCAAAATTGCGCACCCTTTCTCTTTGGCATTAACGGCTCCATTCAAAATTCCATAGCACCACCACCACCCACTCGCCTGCTACCGATTCGATCGGGCTGCTGGTGCTCCCTTGCACCTGCCAGTACAGGCAGTCCCTCCCCTCCCCCCCCCCCCCTTTCCTGTCATGGACGGAGAAGCCGGCCAAGGCCGGCTCCTGTGCCCACGACAGGCGTGCGCTACAACAACTTGTTTTGAATGTGCACGTAAAATCCTATGACATGACATGACATGACCCGATTGTTTCCTGTCCTGGACGGAGGAGCCGGCCGAGGTAGGCTCTTGTGCCCAAGACAGGCGTGCGCTACAACAGCTTGCTCTGAATGTGCATGTAAAGCCCTGTTACTGAACCATTGCGGTCTCGTGGTATATATTCTTGCGCAAAATAAACTCGTGCAATAAATAGGAAGCGAAAACAACGTATGTGAAGTTCTGTATATTTATTACATACCTATTCAGGGCCGTAGCTAGGATGTTTTGTTTGGGGTGGGGGGGGGTGGGGGGGGCAACTGAGTAGTTAATAGTCTAAAACTCCTTAAAGGGACATATCCTAGTTTTTAAACACTAAGGCATATTTTTTACTATTACAACCGTTTTTGATAATTAAATCATACTTTACTTAGATTTTATTGTTTAGATTATTAATTTCCGTACATTCGAAGTGTTTTTGGTCATCCTGGTGTTTTTAATATCAGAAAATGCATTTGTTATATTTTAAAAACGCACGTGTGTCTGAGAAATAACAGTCATGGAGTCAAGATTTAGTCTATTTTTAGAGGGTATTTCACCATTTAAAAGTCACAGACTCATGTTTCACTTAATTGTTACTTTATCCAAATGTATTACAGGTTTGTAGATAAACTAAACTTAGTGTTACTTTTCACGGGTTAAAACTAGGGTGTGTCCCTTTAAGCAGTTAAGAAGAGAATTTTCTTTAAGTTTGTATAATGCTTTCCGGATTTTTTTCTGGGAGGGGGCAACTATAGTGATAAAGGTAATTTGAAATCGTGTGGTAAATTTATTTTGTATCGCAGATATGTGCGGTTAGCAGGCCGGAACTTTTAAATGAGGAATTTCCTTTTTCCTTTTACTGCAGTTAGCGCCTTTTATTTACTAACGTCATATATGATTTACAAATGACGCCATATCGTATTTGAACATTACACAAGGCTGTCGCTGAGTATGATTCTTAACGTTAATTGAATCCATGAAAGGAGTTTTGATCATAGATTTAAGTGTTAAAAGCCGGGTTTTTTAAACATAAAAGAGGATATGTAATAAATACAGAACTTCACATACGTTGTTTTCGTTTCCTATTTATTGCACTCGTTTATTTCGCGTAAGAACAACCACTCGACCGCTACGCGGTCTCATGGTATATATTCTTGCGCAAAATAAACTCGTGCAATAAACGTATTTGATGTTATAGGCCTAGGTCTGTCTCTGTCTCTGTCTCCGTCTCTCCCCCCCCCCCCCCCCCCTCTCTTTCTGACTGTACATGGGCGGGACGTAGCTCAGTGGCAAAGCGTTCGCTTCATGCGCGGTCGGTCTAGGATGAATCCACTGGGCTATTTCTCGTTCCAGCCAGTGCTCCACAACTGGTGTAACAAAGGCTGTGGTATGTACTATCCTGTGTGGGATGCTGCATAGGCTATAAAAGCTCTCTTACTGCTAATCGAAAAGAGTAGCCCATGAAGTGGTGAAAGCGGGTTTCCTCTCTCAATATCTGTGTGGTCCTTAACCATGTCTGACGTCATATAACCGTAAATAAAATGTGTTGAGTGCGTATTATTGCAAAAACATTAGTTGATCGACTGTATTGGACTTGCGAATCAGAAGTGTGTGTATGTGCATTTATATGTTTCATCCCCCCTACCCCGTTTTGTATGTCATTTGTACATTATAGTGCTACGAGACATGGAGAGAAAACAAAAGTTGATTGTGTGGAATGCAATATAATGGCATGATTTGGCAACCATGTTCAGCGCTGAAATTAAGATGTATAATGCTATTTTACTGTATTCCTTAGTATCATTATCATCTACTCTAAGTGTCGGATACTCAGGTACGGGTCCCTAGAAACATCCTGCTTCCGGTACTGCCAGTTGTGACAATATAAAAACAATTGTAAAATTACTACCATCACCCCCTTCACCGCCGCGAAGTGACTCCTGCTAGATTTTACACTGGATCAGTCGCTGTGTGTGTGTGTGTGTGTGTGTGTGTGTGTGTGTGTGTGTGTGTGTGTGTGTTGTGTGTGTGTGTTGTGTGTGTGAGCGCATGTTGTGTGCGTGCTTGTGTGTGTGTGTGTGTGTGTGTTGTGTGTGTGTTGTGTGTGTGTGCGCATGTTGTGTGCGTGCTTGTGTGTGTGTGTGTATGTGTGTGTGTGTGTGTGTGTTGTGTGTGTGTGTGTTGTGTGTGTGTGCGCATATTGTGTGCGTGCTTGTGTGTGTGTGTGTGTGTGTTGTGTGTGTGTTGTGTGTGTGTGCGCATGTGTGTGTGTGTGTTGTGTGTGTGTTGTGTGTGTGTGCGCATGTTGTGTGCGTGCTTGTGTGTGTGTGTGTGTGTATGTGTGTGTGTGTGTGTGTTGTGTGTGTGTGTTGTGTGTGTGTGCGCATGTTGTGTGCGTGCTTGTGTGTGTGTGTGTGTGTGTGTGTATGTGTGTGTGTTGTGTGTGTGTGTTGTGTGTGTGAGCGCATGTTGTGTGCTTGTGTGTGTGTGTGTGTGTGTGTGTGTTTGCGTCGGTTGAGAGCTCAGCTGGAGTGCTTGGGTTATAGGATCGAACCACCTCGGTGGACCCATTGGATTTACCCCGTACCAACTAGTGGTCTATGTGAAAGTGCTTATAAAAAAATAAGAGTAGCCCATGTCGTGGCGAAAGCGGGTTTCCTCTCTTGTAATCATTCTGGTCCTTAACCATGTGTCGTGTGCGTAGTCAAACAAAATATATCTTCTTCATCGTCATTATCATCTTCGTCGTCTCAAGGCAGCTAACATCCAGAGTAAGTGTTTAAGGGCTCAGTGGGTAAGTGTAAAGCCACTACACCCCAGGCCCGTACGCAGGGGGGGGGGGGGGGGGGGGGGGGGGGGGGGTGCGAGGGGTGCGTACGCACACCCCATAGGCTGTCGACGTACGTCCGTGGATGTGTCCACGGACGTACCTCGACAGCCCCCCCCCAAAAAAAGTCCGGCGATGTGACAAATTTACTTCCCAGAATGCAGGAAAATGCATCCCTGCTTTCTAGATTAAATTTTTTTTCAGGGGCATGACCCCGGACCCCCCTAACAAGTCTGGCCCTTTGGGCCGTCGATTACGCACACACACACACACACACACACACACACACACACACACACACACACACACACTCCCCCATATAAATTTCTGAGTACGGGCCTGCACCCTCTACAATCTAACCAATCATTATCAATTAACCGCTATCCATGACAGAAAACCCATAGGACAGCCTGCTTGAGCCTTAACACGAAAATAAAGATGAAATGAATAAAATGCTGCAGTGAAAATATTAGTTTCCATGTGTAATATAATTATTGCCTTAGAAACGGAGATTACACTGAGAGCTTATTCTATTAAAAATTATAAATAAGATTTGTTTTCAATTATTAACTTTATCATGATTTTAACCTTTTAGATGCATAAACTGGGAGAGGGCGAAATGAGATCTCCACATGACCTCTCCCCTCCGCTTACTACGCCTATGGAATGCAAGATGTGATTTTTATTTTAACATAGTAAAAAGTTATTATTAAAATTAAAAGTCTTTGATACGCCGATAAAAAGTGATAAAAGTGACAGAAAAAAAATATTTTCAAGAATAGGATTGCAATCATGGATAAATTATACACAAACCTAATGGTTCTTGCATATGTTCAACTAAAGATTGCTTTTATTGCACCGCGAAAATTGTGTGTATTACTACATCTATCACTTGTGGGCTTTGTTTGGGGATTGTTGGGTGGGGTTTTTTTTTGTGTTTTGGGGTGTGTGTGTGTTTTTTGTATTCAGTAATGACGGGTTTTTGTTGGGGGTTTTTAATTTTGTGAATTATTTATTTTGAGAACCTAATAACAACCCACCCCCAAAACTCCAAATAATAATAATAATAATAAATAAAAAACCCAACCTGTGCATTTTAATCAGTTTGTTACCCCATCTTAAGTATATACCTTAACCCTTATCTAGCTAACTGAGGCCAATACGGCCCAGGGATAACTGGGGTTATAAAAGGTTTGTTACCCCATCTTAAGTATATACCTTAACCCTTATCTAGCTAACTGAGGCCAATACGGCCCAGGGATAACTGGGGTTATAAAAGGTTTGTTACCCCATCTTAAGTATATACCTTAACCCTTATCTAGCTAACTGAGGCCAATACGGCCCAGGGATAACTGGGGTTATAAAAGGTTTGTTACCCCATCTTAAGTATACACCTTAACCCTTATCTAGCTAACTGAGGCCAATACGGCCCAGGGATAACTGGGGTTATAAAAGGTTTGTTACCCCATCTTAAGTATATACCTTAACCCTTATCTAGCTAACTGAGGCCAATACGGCCCAGGGATAACTGGGGTTATAAAAGGTTTGTTACCCCATCTTAGGTATATACCTTAACCCTTATCTAGCTGAGGCAAATACGGCCCAGGGATAACTGGGGTTATAAAAGGTTTGTTACCCCATCTTAAGTATATACCTTAACCCTTATCTAGCTAACTGAGGCCAATACGGCCCAGGGATAACTGGGGTTATAAAAGGTTTGTTACCCCATCTTAAGTATATACCTTAACCCTTATCTAGCTAACTGAGGCCAATACGGCCCAGGGATAACTGGGGTTATAAAATGTTTGTTACCCCATCTTAAGTATACACCTTAACCCTTATCTAGCTAACTGAGGCCAATACGGCCCAGGGATAACTGGGGTTATAAAAGGTTTGTTACCCCATCTTAAGTATATACCTTAACCCTTATCTAGCTAACTGAGGCCAATACGGCCCAGGGATAACTGGGGTTATAAAAGGTTTGTTACCCCATCTTAAGTATACACCTTAACCCTTATCTAGCTAACTGAGGCCAATACGGCCCAGGGATAACTGGGGTTATAAAAGGTTTGTTTATAAAAAGAACATAACTGCCATTATGTAATTCTCAACATATATATTTTCAACACACACATTCCAGAAAAAAACCTATTTATTACATATATATATATAATGTGTATTTAGTAATCAGAGAAAAAACTAAAACCTTCAAGTTATGGCAAACTCGGGCCTTGTAGGCCTAATGATATTTTCAGTGCACCAAGTAAATCTTAAACAACCTTTCATGTACTAAGGACTATGCCATTGTACATGATCATATTAATTATCTTACTTCCACATTTATATACCTTTGTTTATAATGCTTACCTAGACTACAGATGACCAACACTATTTCTATATAAGTGCATGTACATGGTACAATGGTACAAATGTTTGGCTGAATTCCTAACCATAAACATACATGAAACAATTAGATAAATGGTGCAAATACTTAGTATATTATTGTGACTTGTCACTGAATTTCTAACCTTAAAGATACATGAAACAATTAGATAAATGGGTTATCACTGAATTTTTAACCATAGACTGTCCAGTACATCCATGTGAAAAAGTAGGACAAAAGTAGGAATGAAAATATAGAAAAAGTAAGACAAAAGTAGGACTGTAGCAACATTATTCATGCTCAACCTGAGTAACCGAATCGTTTTAAATCCAAAAATGTGGTATTATTCAGAAAACACTTAAACAATTTGTATGTGGTTCTCAGTTTGTACCTGTAATTTTCTGTTATTTCCAAAATAGCATGAATCTTATGTAACGATCACATTATACAGTTATTTGAAATTGTCGTACACTGTATTAATGACAATATACATGTTTATATGTACCGTAATGTTGATGCACCTAGCTTGCAGCATACTAAAACAGATTAACATGGTTATTTTACGTTTTTCACAAACTATTATAGAAATGATACCTATACATTGTACATTTTAATGTCAATCATTGGAAAACTAGTTAGCTACTGGGCAATCATAAACAGCTAACTTAGAACAACTGTTACTAGCCCTTATTTTTTTAGACAAGATATTACAGATATACAAACTTAATATACATATATCATCTGTTAACATAAAATTAAACATGTTGGAATGGCTTACTCAGTTTTCAAATTCAGCTGAAAGAGGAGGCATATTGATATAAACTACATAAAGTAACGGAAATAGCTGGATGCACTGCTATCATTGTACGGCAGCAAATTAGCATTGCAACACTCATGATAATATGATTGACTGCAGTGGCTGCGCTATAAATAGTTTGTTCACTGCAGAAACTCTACACGGGTTGAAATGTTTTATGGCACCACATTTCGTCTGGGTCTTTTTAATGTTAAATGTGATGGAAAAGTATACATATTGTGGAATTTGAGAGCAACAGTTTATAAGGAGTGATGTAAAATATGGTGGAAAATTATAAATATTGTGGAATTTGACAGCAACAGTTTATAAGGAGTGATGTGGATATTTTGAGGCTGCAATTCCACATTGAAAACGGTCAAAAAGAGAACAGAAAATTATTAAATTTTAACTGATGTGATAGACAAAAATACATAAAAGCTAATGTGAGATAAAAGACAATAACTCAAAACCCATGTACAGGCTTAGTATAGTAGTGCTACAACTCCAATACTCAATAGACAGCTCAATATTGTGTATTAAGGGAGCACACTACGACATGACAAAAGTAAAATTTGAGTGCCAGAAATTAAATTTCATCTCACATTGACTTTCAGGGTGCAAATTTAATATGCTGATATTATATGGGAGATATATCTTGCTGCAAAATATATATATATATATATATATAATCCCGTAACTGTAGACTTTTATAATAACATACGCAATATGCACACTTTAACAGAATTTGCGGCATTTTCAAACAAAATATTAGTAAAGAGTAGAAAAAACTAGATATTTTGAAGAAAAAGTTGGAAAATAGGACAAAGACCAAAACGTAGGAAAAAGAAGGGAAAGTGGGATCGCTGGACAGCCTGTAACCATTAAAATACATGAAACAATTGAATACCTGACTTTGTCAACGTTCCAACTCCACATTTTTCAAACATTGAGTTGTCACTATGATACCACTTGATGTCAATCTATTTAGCTGTCTGAGTAACATAATAACTCCAAACCTATAATGCAGCATGCTTTTATTTCTGCTCATTAAAACAGTGTCCCAACTTTTGGAGTCCAGATGGGTTTTTTTCCTAAGATGTTTTTTCGCTAATAAGAGGGAGTGGTGAAAATGGCAGCCCTAATGCATGAATATGTGTTGTATGATAATGAAGAGAATAAAGGAGTTTGAATGGCTGCAAAATAAGCGGAAGAAGTATAGGGCAGAGGGTGGATTATGTAAATGCTCACATGGCAAGCGTCTACTGCTAAAAGAGGATGTAACGAGATGATCTCGTGCCCACAGCACTACATCCGTATAACGGTGCCAAGGGCTGCCCTGCACCTGAATCTCTTCAGTGATAGCAGGAGTGGACAAATGACAACAGCGCAATGATCAGCTTTCTCTCCACTCTTGTCTATTAAAATCAGTTACAAAATATTAACTTTCATTTGCTCATTCAAGGGCACTTGTTTTGTTCTGGGGGTTTTTACGATGTGACCGTTAGTTTGGGGTTATTGAGGACTCCGTACAGATGTTCAAGGCTACTGTTGTAAAAAAAACAAAGAAAAGTTGAAAGTTAGTGAATAGAAGCCTTACCACATTCTCAAGCGATCACAAGTTTCATGTGAATGTATCAAAACCCATGCCTGGCATGTTTGAAATGATATTTCCTCTGATAGACAAAAAAACAGCCCACCCTTCCTATACAGTCTCTCTATACATCAATGGAAACTGTCAAAAACGCATAGTTGGATGATGTCACTATTCAAATATCTCAGACAACCAGCATCTGTATTAATAGATAAAATGGGTCCTGATACTGACAGTGTTGATGAAGATAATTCGAAGGCCGTTGACATACTTTTAGAAAATAGACATATACTCAAAGTAGTGGTGAACGGATCCATAGGCCCTAGGTAGCGGGTGGCGGAGAACACGCCTTAGACAATGTAAATTCATGCATCATAATGTAATAACACAAACAATGTATACAAACTGGTGGAGTTATTTGTATTGCTGTAATATGCCTTTCCACTGCAGTATTGTAAAGTATTGTCCACTCCAGTTTATTTGACTACGTCTGATTCTAACAACGACCAAACTCCATGACCTATGATCTACTATAATTACCAAATGTGTGGGGTTCCAGGCATTATTTATCCCAGGGTAAATAGTGTATATATATAAACCATTTGTAAAGAAATAAAATTTGAAAGAAAGAACCAATTTTTTATTTATTTTTTGGTTGAAACTAGACCCGATGGAGTTGGGACATTATCATAGTCAGGTATTCAATTAGATACACAGCTTATCACTGAATTCTAACCATAAAAAATACAAACATTTAAATGGGTTATCACTGAATTTCTAACCATAAAAATACACGAAACAATTAGATAAATGACGTATCACTGGATTTGTAACCATTTGTAATCATAGGAATCTCTTCTAGTCTTCTGGTCTTGCCTTGGATTCTAATAAAAGAGATAAATAAAATATTCAATAAGTATTGCATTGTTCTTCTTTACTCTTTGTTCTTCCCAACCCAAACCCGGAGTGTGCGCGAGCGCATGCGCGCACGGGCTCGCGTGTGTGGGTGTGGGTGTGGGTGTGGGTGTGTGTGTGTGTGCACGCGCGCGCGTCTGCCTGTCTGTCTGTATCTCGGTCACTCTAATGCGGGTAACCACTGTTAGGCTGCGAGCAAGACCCTAAGATTTTGGCCACCGGTATCATATGAGGGGAATAAGGCTCATAGTGATTTTTGACAAGGTATACACCCTAGAGTTTAAAAAATATATGTAATAGCATTGGAACGGTGGTAGCTTTTAGTATATTATCACCTTTTATATAAGCCTACCCTAAAATAAATTGCAGAAAAAAAAAAATCATTTTCATAATTGGAGTAACAAAAATACATGTATTTATTTAATCGATGTATTAATTAAAGAAAGATTATTAGGTTTATGTACACGTATTTGAAGGAAATTTATTATAAATTTCAATCAATAAAATTTATTTCATGTCATAAGTATATTTTTTAAATGTCAAAATTGTTAACATCACTTTTTAACCGAAAAAGGAAATTTTAAAGATTTTTTTTCTTTCCTGAAAATAATTTAACAGAAACACCCTGAAATAATTTGAGGATACTATTGAATGCAAATATGACAAGATAGGGATTTTTTTTCATCAAATAACCGCTAAAACATTTATTATTATATATATTTTACCAAACAATTGCAAACAGTTTTGGAAAACCTCAGTTAAAAAAAAATCTTGTATATTTTGATGATAGGACTTCTATTTAATTTCTTATTGTACAAGGACACAGAAATTGAGTATTGGTTAGGGATGTGGTAAATCTAAATGTTACCTGAATTATTAGAAGTAATTTTCATGTCACAAATGTTCAAGACACTAAATATATTCAGGAAGCAACACGAAATAAGCTTTAATTGTAGAACATGAATAAAACATTGGCACATATATATAAAAAAGAACTTAGTTGATTGTGTTTTCTGTGGCCTTACACCTACCTACCCATTGTGTTGTCAAACTCATTTAGAGTTGGATCCGGTAAAGATATTCGAATCCAGTACCTACCAGCCATAAGTTCTATGGGTTAACCACCACAGCACCACCGAGGCTGGCTTGCAATAATTACATGATACGATAAACGTTTATTTCATTCCAGGACAGTATTCTTCAACAGCAACAGGGAAATGAAATACAATTTCTAAAAATAATCAAAACGTGTTTTTTGTTGAAGGGGCGGGGGCATTTTCTGTTCTACTGATTTTAATATAAAATTACATACATATATTAATTTATTTGGATTCCTCTATACAATAGCTATCGTGGCAGGCCATCGGTCTACAGGCTGGTAGGTACTGGATTCGGATCCCAGTCGAGGCATGGGATTTTTAATCCAGATACCGACTCCAAACCCTGAGTGAGTGCTCCGCAAGGCTCAATGAGTAGATGTAAACCACTTGCACCGACCAGTGATCCATAACTGGTTCAACAAAGTCCATGGTTTGTGCTGTCCTGCCTGTGGGAAGCAAAAATAAAAGAGCCCTTGCTGCTAATCGGAAGAGTAGCCCATGTAGTGGCGACAGCGGGTTTCCTCTCAAAATCTGTGTGGTTCTTAACCATATGTCTGACGCCATATAACCGTAAAATAAAATGTGTTGAGTGCGTCGTTAAATAAAACATTTCTTTCTTTCTATACAATAGCTCAGACATGTGTAATTGTATGTATTCCAAAACTGTTATTAACATTTTACAACTAAATGATAGATAAACACTTTTATGAACTTGAAATATTGCATTATACAAAAAGTAGGAACTGTATTACCAATGCTAAAATATTCAATGTTTTCTCAAATACTATATAACACTACTACAGGTGTGACAAATACCATTTACAAGGACTGCTTAATGATAAAGCATCAAATGTGTAGTGGACATTGTTTTGAATAATAGTAACAATAGTCAACAGACAAAAATCATAAAGGGGGCTGTCAAATTTACCCCACCCTATCAGTGTACAAATAGTGACTATGTTTACACATGACATTAGGGTTAAAATATATTTAAATGGTGTTATTTGTTACGTGTATTATTAATATGGAATTTATGGATCACCACACATCGTTTCCAGTTGTTTGGAGTTATTTTTATTGAATATTTGTCATTCAGAAGTTATCTTAATGTTCTGCTTCAAAATATACTGACACACAATGAAAACGCAAAACATATATTTTTCAATATTTTGTTGTGATTAATGAAACATAACTTAAAATAACAATTTATGAGAGGAAGCCATTGATTGGTACTTTTGTCTGGGTTTTAATCCTGGTTTTGTTCTCGTTACACATACAATAGCAGAAACACACAAAATGGTGTGAAATGCGTTCACTACATGCTCAATCATGCTGCATGCAATGCACGTGAAATGCCAGTATTTGGGCACATAAAAGTCACGTAACGGTGTCATATTCCTCGTCACATTAAGAATGCCACGACTCAGAGAAGAACAAAGGGAGCGAGCGTTGGGCATGGTTCATGGGGGGACTTCGCAAAGTCAAGTTGCTAGGACCTTCAGAGTCCATCCATCAACTACTGGACGACTTTTTGAACGTCATCAACAGACCGGGAGTGTCCGTGATCGACCTCGACCTGGTCAACATCCCGTTACGACCCCACGCCAAGATCGGCAGATTCGACGACACCACCTCCGTGGCCGGTTCAGAACTGCAATGATGACAGCAAGCAACACGATATGACGTCATGGAAGGCATATCCATCCGATGACGGTCATCCGTCGGCTGGACTCAGATGCAGACGCCCGTACAACGGTAACATCATGACACAGCGACATCGTGCTGCGAGACTACAGTTTGCTCTCCAGAATGGTAATCATCCACCAGCCTTTTGCCGATGGAAGAGCACGTGTGTACAGGAGACTCCATGAACGGTACGCTGACGGATCTGTGAGGGAACGTGATCGGTTTGGCGGCGGTTGTCTGATGGTATGGGGGGGGGAGGGGGAATCAACTGTGATTTCAGGAGTGATCTCATCATTGTCCACGATGCCCTTACAGCCCAGCGTTATGTTGACGTTATTCTAAGACCAGTTCTCCAACCACTTTTGTGCCGTCACCGAAGACCAGGAGGTCCCCTTCTGTTTCAACAATACAATGCCCGTCCACATACTGCAAGAATTACCCAGGCATTCCTGCAACAAGCCGGTATCACCGTTATGAACTGGCCCGCCGTTTCACCAGATTTGAACCCAACTGAACACATGTGGGATGAGTTAGGACGTCGTGTACGTCACCGCCAGCCACCACCGCGTAACGTCGCTGAGCTTGCACAGGCGTTGCAGGAGGAGTGGAGGAACATTCCTGTTGCTTATTTGAGATGTTTGTGCCAATCCTTTCCCCGTCGTCTTCACGCATGCACACGGGCCAATGGTGCCAGATACTGACCTTGATATGGGGGGGGGGGGGGGGGGGGGGGGTTTGAACTTTTACTGATTACTGATTACTGATGATAACTGGCCATGTTTCCATGTGAATGTATCTCATGAATAACAGTCATTAATGTCATATTACATTATCCATCAATTCATTAATAGTTTGTCGTTATTTGCATTGAAAAGTAGTTTTTGCGTTTTCATTGTGTGTCAGTATATATACCGCATCAAAACGGTTAGAATATTACAGTATACACAAGTATAAAGAATCACGCATTTGAACATCGTGTCACGCTCTCACGCCGGTACATAATTTTCACGCATTTTAAACATAGCAAAAAAAAATGTATGGGCCTACATATATGTCACGGGAATCCTATAATACCCGTAACTGAATAAAACACGATTATCCAAATATCTCTTCTAACTGTATATCTTTTAGATCTCTCTGTGTCGGGCAGTCTAATACCCGAGTGGCTCGGCTCTAGGTATAATCAGAGATATGATCTTATATAAATATATATGTAGCACGTTTAGTTCACTAGAAAACACAACAAAACACAATACACTTTGGAATCTGTATTAACACTACGCTGACAAATGTACTTGCCGCAGTAGTTAATTAACAACAACAATATAATAACAACCCAGAGCTAATCACTTAATTAGTTAATCGCTAGATGTCTAGTTTACACAATATTCTAATCACTTCACCGTGATACAACACTCACACGTGTGATAATTAAGAAACGCTGCCAGGGGAACTTAATTAATAAAGGAATTACAACTCTATTCCTAACTGGTTAATTTTTAATTAACCCTTAACTACTCATTCAGTAACCTTGTAATACAGAATTAATACTGGTACATATCACAATAAAGACAATAACATACAGTTTACCTAGGTCCTCTAGGATGACCGGCTAAGCTTTATCTTACCAAATATTCGTATAAAAATATTAGAACAGTGAAGCCTACAATTTACTTCGTCAGATTACCGGAATCACTGTCTAAAGAATATTGGTATAATATAGTATTAAAATATTTAAAGTCACATCAATCACATCAAGGTTATACAACAGAGCAGAAAAATATATTTACCAAGTCCAGTCGGACTACGTTCACCGTGAGCCTTCCAATGATTCTCCCCGATATATCTAAAATCCTATCTATTTATTCAAAATTCTCAGAGACAGCTAATATCGCCTGGGGCCACAACGCGGTACCTCACCTATCATGTGATATTCCCACAACTCCCAAAGACGGTATTTTTTCTTAGATGGTCAGACTTACCAGTTGGTCAGTTCGCTAGAAATATCCGGTTGTAAACCGCACTATCGTAGGTATTACGTAACTACTGGCCACATGGCCTCCACACCTGGACCCATATTCACAAAAAAGTGTAAATTTACGTCTACGACTAGCACTTACGTGTGCCGTAGATTTTAAGTTTACGTGCAAGAAGCACCATATTCTCAAAGATGGTCGTAAATGTAAACATAACTTAGTTGGACGTAAATCTACGATTTAACATTCTCACTGGAGTAATTAATAAAAACACATTAGAAACGATGGCTACCGGGTATATAACAAATGCACAAAACTCAATTTTGTTTGTCGTCTGCTAACAATAACATTGCGAACAGTGAACCATGGCATTTTGGTATTGGTGGGGATCCACGTTTTGGTACGAACTTGAGGACATTTCTTAAAAAGGAAAAGATAACTCAGGAGAAATTGGCCGAGTCGAAAACATCCGTTCGATCACGAACAAAAATATGTTCAATCCGTGGGCGTTCGCCATCGCAAATTGCTTCATTTATTGGAAATACTGCTAGTTTCCGTAAATAATAGTAAATAACGGCGATCGTGCTTGATTTATTATATGTACACAACTTACGTGCAGCGTTAGTTGGAACCTGAGGCACTCTTATATTTACGTCCAACTTTACACGTAACTTACGTTTTCGTTGTTTCGTGAATAGCTCTTCAGTCGTAGATTTACATTTACGTGTAAAACTAGGCTTACGATATTTTGTGAATATGGGTTCTGGTCTGGGTGTGTATTAGGGAGTACGGTCGCGCGGAGGTATTACGTAACCAAGCTGCACACGGCCCTCTAAAACAATTAACATCGCCACAGGCGAAAAGATAAGAGCATGTTCCGTCACACACCCCCACCTCAAAAAGGATATTTCCTCTACTCTAGGAATAGGGAAATATACTACATTTAAACAAAACAAAGTGTGCGTTAACCGATGCATCCGGGCATTTATAACACATAGTAATAAGGTGACTGCCAGTAATCACACTGAGACTCTGAGTCCCTGGTATACAATAAAATATATAAAAACAAAAACAGAAATCAAGAACGTCAACACATTATCACAACGTTCAACTTCGTGACAGGGCATCAGCGATTACATTGGATGTGCCCTTGATATGTTCAATGGTAATTGGGAATTCCTGCAGAAGAAGACTCCATCTCAAAACTCTCTGGTTGGTGGCTTTCATTCTGTGAATGAAAGTAAGCAGATTATGATCAGTAAAGACAACCACTTGATGCAATGCCGTTTTCACGTAGATCTGAAAATGCTTCAGAGCTTGTACCATGGCCAAAGCTTCCTTCTCTATAGTGGAATAGTTCACCTGGTGTTTGTCAAACTTTTTCGAGAAGAAACTTACAGGATGGTCCAGTCCATTTTCGTCTTCTTGGAACAGCACAGCTCCAGATCCCACGTCACTGGCATCCACAGCCAGCTTGAAAGGCTTTCGGTAGTCTGGTGCTGTCATCAACATGTAATCTATCTCCTTTTTCAGTGCCACACGTTTTACAGGGTTTATCCGATAGGCATGCTGTCGAATCAGTGTAGCGTTGAGTTCCAAGCGCACATCCTGGATTAAGGTATTGGTAACCGTTGGAAAGTCCTGACAAATGGAAACATTGTCTTGTATCAACGTAGTCAACTTTGCTCGCTGGGGGCTGTCAAGGTGCAAGTCCGGACTCAAGTCTGCTAGAATCTGGCTGTTGGTTAATTTGATCTCTGCAGTCTTGACGTCGTCACAGGAAATTGAGTGACTCTCAATTTGGACAAGTAACACTGGAATTAACGGCAGTCTGTCAAGATAACCTTTTAGCAAATTGATGTGACGATACCTACTTTTCCTAACCCTATCACTACTTTTCCTAACCCTATCAGGAGTGTTTATCACATATCCTGTCTCGTTAACCCGTTTTTGCACAACATAGGGACCGAAATACCTGTTCTGCAATGAACCCCGTTTAATGGGAAGGTACAGCAGCACCTTATCCCCTGGTTTAAATTCCCGACTTCTAGCCTTCCTATCAAACACTGATTTTATTGTGCTCTGAGCATACCTCAGATCCTTCCTAGCTAGTTTGGTCTCCGGCAACCTCCTATCTCTAACTCTCTTATTCATTAATACTCCCTCAGTTAACAATGTAGTGCGAGCTGCCAACAAATTTGGATCAGCCCCCTGCTTTAGGATTAACTCTTGTCTATCACAAGGTAAGTCCCCTCTATCAAACATAACTGGTTCATTTCCCCTCTGCGGGATGTCAACAGGTTCCACCACATTTAGTTCCTCAGTTGACTTATCTACCATTTTACTGATAACCTCATCCACTCCAATTTCATGGCTCACACACGTATCAGACAAATCACAATTTTCCTCTGGGTCTCGTGCTACCCTTCCGGCCATAGCCCTAGTCATTACACACGCAGGATAACTAATCTCATCAACCTCACACTCTTCTATGGGTAAAGGGCTGTCTTCAATTAACAATTTGTCACCTTGCGGCTGGCAACACTGACTAGTCAAATCGTTACCCAACAAAACTCCTATGTTTTCAACAGGCAAGTCCTTCAGAACACCCATAACGACTGGTCCCGTCACAAACTTCGAACACAAGAAAACGTTATGTAACCGGACAACAATTTTTTCTCCAGTAACCGAGGTTAAGGCCAAACTACGTCCTGTATCTGAATTCTCAATACCAGCTAAGCAATCTGACGTTATAAGCGATTGGCTACACCCTGTATCCCGATAGATTGATATTGCCTTAGGACTCAACTCTTGTTTCACATCACAAACCATACCAGTGGACACATACGGGTTTACTTTCTCTGCCATGGGATTAACCATTAACTCTCTCGCTAACGGAGCTGACCTCACTAAACCGACCACTTGCGCATTATCACGTTTCCTTTTAAAACAGTCCCCGACAAGATGGTTATCCTTTTTACAGTAACTGCAATGTGGACGAAAAGTTCTCGTGCATTGGCTGATAATGCAGGTTTATCCTTACTTTGCCCACCAGGTGCATTCCTTGCCTGACTAGCTGACCAACTAGATGACTCTCCCCGATAGTTACTTTCCCGGGAAAAACCTGGCTGAAATTTCTTCTTATCACCTTGTTGTATAGAGCTACCCTGTACTGCCTGAGCTTTGTGTATTAACACGTAATCAGCTGCCACTATGCCTGCCTCACGATCTCTAAATGAATACGTAAGCTAACTGGTAATCCATTTTTAATGTCCTGTAAGATCAACAATTCCCGTAACTCGGTATATGACCCTACCTGATGAGAAATCACCCATTTATCAAACATCCCTGCTTTCTTAGCCACAAACTCACAATAAGACTGACCCTGCGTTTTTCTCAACTCGCTATACTGTAACCGATAATCCGCAGGTCGTAACTCGTAAGCCCTCAACACTGCAGACTTAACTAGGTCGTACTGACTTGCTCGCTCATAACTCATTGAATTATAAGCTACGCTAGCCTTCCCCTTAAACTTAGACACGGCTGACAATGTCCACTTAGACTGCGGCCAATTTAGCTGCTTAGCGGCCCGTTCAAAAAGTTGGAAGAACATATCTACCTCCTGGTCGTCAAATACAGGCACTGATCTATAAGCCTCCGACATGTTAAACCCATTTCCTGCCTCCCGTCCAATCCCTTCAGTATTCAACTTTAACTCATGTTGCACTTTCAATTTTGCTAACTGGAATTCTCTATTCTTATCTCTCTCTTATCTCTCTTTCTCTCTCTCTCTCGTCTCTATCTCTATCTTCTTTTTCTCTATCTCTATCTCTCTTCCTCTCTTCTCTATCTCTATCTTCCTTTTCTCTATCCCTCTTTCCTTTCTCTCTCTCTCTATATTCTTTTTCTCTATCCCTCTCTCTCTCTCTCTCTCTCTCTCTCTCTCTCTCTCTCTCTCTCTCTCTCTCTCTCTCTCTCTCTCTCTCTATCTTGTGCACATTCTTCTCTTTTGTACTCAAGCTTTTTAAAAGCTAACTGGTGTTCCATACTCAATTCATTTATCTCTATCTCTGGAACAATCTCGCTGTCTTCCATAACAGGCCTATCACCAAAAACTTCCTGGATAATAATTGTCTTTATATCACCTAATGTTTTAGCTGATGTTAAGTCAATTTCTCGCTCACTCGCGATTTAAACTAATTCGGCCTTACTCGCTCGCTTAATCTCCACTAAATTGAGCGTAGGCCTATCCAGCAAATTCTTATCCATGTTAGGTATGACGCACTTATTATCTTTTCTAGTGAACAACGTTGCTACTTCTAGTTAATTTGTAAAAATAATTTATAAAGCCCCCATTTACAAACAATACTTTTTAAATATGCATGTCCTGTTTCAGATCCGGGACGAGCACACCAATTTTTACTCCTGTCACGGGGATCCTATAATATCTGTAACTGAATAAAACACGATTATCCAAATATCTCTTCTAACTGTATATCTTTTAGATCTCTCTGTATCGGGCAGTCTAATACCCGAGTGGCTCGGCTCTAGGTATAATCAGAGATGATCTTATATAAATATATATGTAGCACGTTTAGTTCACTAGAAAACACAACAAAACACAATACACTTTGGAATCTGTATTAACACTACGCTGACAAATGTACTTGCCGCAGTAGTTAATTAACAACAACAATATAATAACAACCCAGAGCTAATCACTTAATTAGTTAATCGCTAGGAGTCTAGTTTACACAATATTCTAATCACTTCACCGTGATACAACACTCACACGTGTGATAATTAAGAAACGCTGCCAGGGGAACTTAATTAATAAAGGAATTACAACTCTATTCCTAACTGGTTAATTTTTAATTAACCCTTAACTACTCATTCAGTAACCTTGTAATACAGAATTAATACTGGTATATATCACAATAAAGACAATAACATACAGTTTACCTAGGTCCTCTAGGATGACCGGCTAAGCTTTATCTTACCAAATATTCATATAAAAATATTAGAACAGTGAAGCCTACAATTTACTTCGTCAGATTACCGGAATCACTGTCTAAAGAATATTGGTATAATACAGTATTAAAATATTTAAAGTCACATCAATCACATCAAGGTTATACAACAGAGCAGAAAAATATATTTACCAAGTCCAGTCGGACTACGTTCCCCGGGAGCCTTCCAATGATTCTCCCCGATATATCTAAAATCCTATCTATTTATTCAAAATTCTCAGAGACAGCTAATATCGCCTGGGGCCACAACGCGGTACCTCACCTATCATGTGATATTCCCACAACTCCCAGAGACGGTATTTTTTCTTAGATGGTCAGACTTACTGTCACAAGTTCGCTAGAAATACCCGGTCGTAAACCGCACTATCGGAGGTATTACGTAACTACTGGCCACATGGCCTCCACACCTGGTCTGGGTGTGTATTAGGGGGTACGGTCGCGCGGAGGTATTACGTAACCAAGCTGCACACGGCCCTCTAAAACAATTAACATCGCCACAGGCGAAAAGATAAGAGCATGTTCCATCACAATATATATTGTTTGTTGTTCATTCTATCTCGATGACCGACAAACGAGCCTGCGACTCATATTATATCATATCATATCATATAACTGGTGTCCACGTTGTTCATTGGTAAGAATTTCGAATCTTTACCAATTGCTTATTTCCCGCGCCGATTTATACGGATTCACGATGTCGGACTCCGACCTGACAAAGTCTCACTTCTTGCACACGACTGGGTTAGGGTTAGGGTTAGATGGCAGATTATATCTGTACACACGTCTGCTACTGCACTTTTTTTTTTGCGTAGTTGTGTAAACACGAAAAGGAACTGACGAAAATAAACGGATAAATTCGGATTTCACGTACTGACGAAACGATCGATCTGTATGTATTTTTTAAATCGGAATTGTTTCAAAAATTCATTCCAGTTAAGATTTAATTCATTTTAATAAACACTCTATTAGGTTTTATGTAAAATCAAGTACTTTTCAAGGCACATGTATGAATAGTAAGTACTTCTCAAGGCACATGTATGAAAATCAAGTACTTTGCAAGGATCAATGTCTTTTTCCAGGACTTTACAGGCTCCATTTAATATTCAAGATTGTGGGCACCATGATATATACAAACTGTATTATGCGGAGCCTCTGGCTACATTTTCTTTATTCCTAATATATGATATTGATGATACTGAAACACACGAGAGTAATCTATCATATAATCACAAGCTTTGTACAACGTGTTTTTGTAAACTGTACACGCAACTTTAATTCTAGTCCACCATTACTAGATATTCAAATGATTGAAAATGTAAGATATTATCAAACTCTCATATTTGAACGAATGTTATAAAATATGTTATAAAATATCGAATTATAGTGAAATCCTATTCTTTTTGTTCATTCTAACCAACTGTAACTCAATTATTGGGTCTAATTATTATCAAAACCAACTTTAGCTTCATTAGTTTAAAAATATAATTATACTTATAAACTGAATAGGACTAGTGTACACTCAGACCAACTCTTACCTTCTTCAAAAGAAGACGCCCAGTGCCGCGGCTGCGAAGACGACCACCACACCCACTGCTATAGCAGTGGTACTCCCGTCGTTAACAGCGGCAACTGATTAGAAACAGAAAATATACACCATGAAATAGGCTATTGCAGCAATACTCCCGTCGTTAACAGCGGCAACTGATTAGAAATAGAAAATATACACCATGAAATAGGCTACTGCAGCAATACCCCCGTCGTTAACAGCGGCAACTGATTAGAAATAGAAAATATACACCATGAAATAGGTTATTGCAGCAATACTCCCGTCGTTAACAGCGGCAACTGATTAGAAATAGAAAATATACACCATGAAATAAGCTATTGCAGCAATACTCCCGTCATTAACAGCGGCAACTGATTAGAAATAGAAAATATACACCATGAAATAGGCTATTGCAGCAATACTCCCATCGTCAACGAACGCAACTGATTAGAAATAGAAAATATATACCATGAAATAGGCTATTGCAGCAATACTCCCGTCGTTAACAGCGGCAACTGATTAGAAATAGAAAATATACACTATATAGGCTATAGCAGCAATACTCCTGTCGTCAACAGTAAAGTTTGTTTTATTTAACGACGCCACTAGAGCACATTGATTTTTAATCTTATCATCGGCTATTGGACGTCAAACATATGGTCATTCTGACTGGGTTTTTTTTTAGAGGAAACCCGCTGTCGCCATATAAGCTACTCTTTTACGATATGCAGCAAGGGATTTTTTATTTGCGCTTCCCACAGGCAGGATAGCACAAACCATGGCCTTTGCTGAACCAGTTATGGATCACTGGTCGGTGCAAGTGGTTTACACCTACTCATTGAGCCTTGCGGAACACTCACTCAGGGTTTGGAGTCGGTATCTGGATTAAAAATCCCATGCCTCGACTGGGATCCGAACCCAGTACCTACCAGCCTGTAGTCCGATGGCTGGTTGTCGTCAACAGAGGCAACTGATTAGAAATAGAAAATATACACCATACAGGCTATAGCAGCAACTGATTAGCAATACTGAGTTTTGACAAGGTATCTAGCATTGGAACGGTGGTTGCCTTTAGTATGTTACCACCCTTTGTATAAGCCTACCCTAAGATAAACTGGATTTTAAAACAAATCATTTTTATAAATGAAGTACAAACATATTTATTTGATGAATTACCTAACGAAAGATGATCATGTTTAGATACATAGATTTGAAGGGAGTGCATTATGAAAATGAATTAAAATGAAATGTACTTCATGTATATTTTTCAAATATTGGTACTAATCCTTACTTTAAAAAGAAGAAAACATCCACAAATGAAGAATTTTTTACAATGTGTTTTGTTTTCGTTTGTTTACTGACAGTAATTTAACAGAAACACCCTGAAATGATTTGAAATAATATTTAATGCAAATATGACAAGACAGGTTATGCATTTCAAAAATAACTGCTAAAAGGTCTAATTATATGTATTTCACCAGACAATTTTGAATAAAACTCTCACAATTAAAAAAGCATGTATAGTTTGATCACAGGACTTTTATTTTATTACATATTGAACAAGGACACTGAAACCGAGTATTGGTTAGGAATGTGTTAAATGTAAATGTTAATTGTTAAAATTAACTTTGTGGTCACAAAGTTCAAAACACTAAATATATTGTGAACGCAACACGAAATAAGCTTTAATTGTATAATTTAAATACAAGATTGACATATACATGTAAAAAGAATTGTGCTTTTTCTTGTTATGTTATTTTTAATATATACGACAGCAACAGATTCAGCAGACCCTGATCCAGTTTCGGTGTGTGGTGGACCTTAGTTGTTCAATGTGTAGACATTTATCTAGGGACATATTATCCATAGACCCTGGCCTAAATTCCTGTGCCATTGACTCAATGACTAAAGAAAATACTGACAGCACTGAGCACCAAATGCTGGACATCTATGTAGCCGGTGCACATGTGAATTTATGACTTCATCCTTCCAGAGAGAACCATATCTAGGAATAGGTTTACCTGTAAGAAGAACCTGGGCCCGTGCTTATAAAACTTTTAGAGTCCAGACTCAATCTCAAGTGACGTCACACGCATGCATTTGTTTAGCGTTGCCATGGCATTACTGTCTCAAACTATTAGAGTCTCGAGTCTAGACTCTAGTTTTATAAGCACCAAGCCAGGTGTGAATGTTTGCAGGGTACACACATTTAGAGGTTAGATAATCCAAGGTGGACCAAGTTTAACAACAGTACCATCGACCAAATGATAAACTCAGAAGATGCCAGGTATCTGCCTTTCTCAGATGCACCAGACGCAAAGGTAACTACAGTGCTTCAAGTGTTCAAGCAGCCATAACTAATCAGGAACAAACTGCTTCTGGAAATAGCTGTGGTAGTTGTGAATCATGCACTTTATGCTACTGAAATAGATTAGTACTTTTCAAACATTGTGTTAAGAAGGGATACATTCCACGCTATCTGTAATACCTTAGAAATCTTAGGGAGGAGACTTTGGGATGATCCAGTGTCCATCAGTGGGGTCCATGATCGTAAACACTGCAATCATGCATGTTTATTATTATTGTTGTTACGTACGCTGTTCTTTGTAACCATATTAACACATTATTATTATTATTGTTACGTACGTAGTTTTGTGCAGCCAATCACAGGATCACAGGTCCAGTCCTTGCAATTTTCACAGATGTTCTTGCAGTCTTTGCCATAACGATCCTTGGCACATGCTGTTTTAATACATTTTGACACAAACATAAATCATATTGAATATTCAACAAAAACACTAACGTTTTATAACTGACTTATATAAACAACAATAGGCCTATAGAGTTCTGCTATTTAATTTTAAAAGTTTAAGAATTGTCGAATTAAAACTGTATGAGACATATTTTGAGATTTGTACAATAACGCTGGACAGAAACTGGAAACATCGATGTTAGGAAAGCTCCACTGACAAATGTCATTTCGAAGTAAAATGTATATTTAAAAGTCTAGGAGAGAATAAACATTGAAAAGTTTCAATGTGAAATTATTATTTAAATTTAGTATCATTTAAAAGATATACATCTATTAGTTTGTTAAGACCTCCTCAGAGAATCATAGTACCAAATTTCTGAACTATTCAATCAACACTCTACAAGATAGACCTTTACTGTTTCAATGTTCTGTTCTTTTTAGTATAAATAACATGATAACACAAATAATTAATTCAGATTTAAATCCTTGTTGTATCTTCATGGATTCATTTATTTTCATAATTATTACTGTGGTTTTTCGCCACACGTTTTGTGCCATATCAAAAGGATGCCTGATATGCTATTCGAACCACTATGAATTTTTGAACCCATGTGTCACACAAAAAGTCGTATTTTACTTCCACACAAATAGTTGCTATCTGGTTTTTATGTGTATATACGATTCAATGTTAAACCTGTTTTACATGTAACTCCCTCCCATCCGGCATCACATCCCTGTCCGCAGGTCCCAGTTCGTGTATCACAAGCTTCATCTCCAGTCACACAATGTCCACATGTTTCATTACAGCCGACGCCATGATAGCCTGGTTTACATTCTAGAAACAAAAGTTAAAGTTTGTTTTGTTTAAAGATAACACTAGAGCACACTGGTATATTAATTATCGGCTATTGGATGTCAAACATTTGATAATTCTGACGTATAATATTAGAGAGGAAATCCGCTACATTTTATCATTAGTAGTAAGGTTTTTGTTATACCAGTGGTGGTGAACTGGCTGGAATGAGAAATACAGTAATGGGCCCGACGACGAAGATCGATCCCGAAATGACACGCATAAGGCGAGTGCTTTACAACAGCTTTCGTTTTTTAATGCGAAGGTTCGCGAAACGTTTTGTTGTTAGCGTTAACAAACGGATTGTTCACCGCAAACGGAACGTAGCTAAAGTAACTCGCGGCAACTCAAAAATGACTGCCAAACTTTTACATTTTGGCTTCTCACACAAAACTGTCAAAAATGTTTAGCATACTCTGCAAATAATTAATTATGACTGAAAAAAGTGTATATTATGATTGGAATTTAAAAAACAATAAAATAAATATCATTATTTCTGCAAGCAGAACTATTTCTAAATGTTCCGTTGACAACATTTTCACTATTTTGTTACCATGGTAACCATTTAATGACAACACGCTATACATTAAACTCGTGTTGTTTCTGTCATTATATTTTATAATGATGTAAAATTGTTTTGAAAAGTACTAATCATTTCAAGACCGTATTTGTACTGTCAGAGGAGTATTTGACAATAATACAAAGTCAAGCATTTGTGTCGTTTTGGTCAGCCATTTTGGAAAACATTAGCATTATACTACCGTTGCTTAGACCAAGATTAAGAAAGGTAAGGCTGGGCTACGTCCTGCCCCAACTCCTAGAAACAGTCATTAAATATGACCAATATGGAAAACAAGCTAAACAATATGTACACGCACAAAATCTTTCAAACATTACGCTGGGTTAGGGTTAGATAGGGAATTTCCTCAGAAACCCTAACCCTGTAACCCTGATGTCTTTGCAGTCTTTGCCTTAGAAGAAAGTACATGGAGTCCAGAACAGCTTAAAAGAATTCGAATAAAATGGATAACAAACGACTTTTAAATGCCAGTAAACGATAGAAGAATGTAAAATATTAAAACATTTAAGAAGACACAACTGGAAAACATAACAGAAACTCAAAGATCTCAGCCGGCACAATACGTGAGCTTTTTGGAAACTTTTAAAAGAAAAACAACGTGACTGTAATTTATCACCTTTAAGTAATTGTATCTTAAATAGCCCTATATTACAAGAAGAAATACTTACAGTTGTTAAAAAAACTTAAGAATAACAGAGCTTCGGGTCTGGACAACATAATTAATGAATATATTAAGCAAACTACTGACTGTATGATTCTTGTATATGTCAGACTTTTTAATTTAGTATTTGAAAACGGTATCTTCTCTGACTCATGGTTAGTTGATATAATCAAGCCAATTTATAAAAGTGGTGATAAGATAATCCTGAAAATTATAGACATTACTTAGCTGTCTTGGAAAACTGTTTACTGCCGTGTTAAATAATAGACTACAAGCGTATCTAGAAACGAATTATATACAATCTAATGTTCAAGCAGGGTTCAGGAAAGATTATTCTACAACTGATCATGTCTTCACACTATATGGACTAATAGAACTGATGAAAGCACGGAAGAAAACACTTTTTTTGTACATTTATAGATTTTAGGAAAGCTTTTGATTCAGTTTGGAGAATTGGACTTTGGGATAAATTACTTTAAAATGGTATATATGGTAAATGTTTTCAAGTAATTTATAATGTTTCAGAATATTAAATCTTGTGTCAGCGCACATAATTCCATGACAGATTATTTCCTCTGCTGTGTTGGTGTAAGACAAGGTGAAAATATATCCCCTTTATTTTCATTGTTTCTTAATGATATTGAAGATACATTTAAAATGAATGACTGCCATGGCATAGGCATAGACGAATTATTCAGTGATTCTTTAATTCAGTTGTTCTTTTTGTTTTACTCTATGCTGATGAATATTGATTATTGATCATCACTTTGTTTTCCCCATTACCATAGTTTGACATCCAATAGCCGATGTATTTTTCGTGCTGGGGTGTCGTTAAACATTCATTCATTCATTCTATGCTGATGATACTGTACTCCTTGCAGATAATTACCAAGATATGCAAAACTCTCTGAATGTATTTGATTCGTATTGCACGAACTGGAAACTAACAGTAAATTGTAACAAAAGTCTTAATCTTTAGTGGCAATAAGAAAGATTACAAAAAGGTGTTTTACGTTGGAAAATCAAAGCTTGATAACGTAGAAAGTTATAAATATCTTGGTATTATATTTAAATATGACCAATATGGAAAGGCAAGAAACATGTTATAGACACAAGTACAAAAGGCTATGTTTTTATTCTACAAGGCAGATGTCATACTATTTCTATCCAGTGCCAACTAAAATTATTTGACTGCATGGTTTTACCAGTCTTATTATAAGGCAACGAAATATGGGGTTTTGAAAATGTGTCATTAACTGAAAAATTATGTAACCAATTAATAAAATTGTTATTACCTGTGAGAAAATCTACACCACTGTATATATTATATGGAGAACTTGGACGTTACCCGGTATATATTACCGTAAAAATAAGAATGATAATGTCCTGGCATCGACTAATCATTTGAAAACAGTCCAAGTTGTCATTATTGGTGTACACATTATTACTGAATTATGATAATAATAACCTTTTAATCACAAATGGATTATGTATGTTAAATCTGTTTTAGATGATACGGTATTGGTTGTACATATATACGATTATCACAATGCAATGCTATTACTAGTGCTTCCATTTTGAAAACGTATATTAATACAAAGCTTAATGATCAATACTTACAATCATGGTATACTAATACTGATAACTCATCCAAAGCTTCAAATTATAAGTTATTTTAAAATACTGTTGAATTTGAGATACACATCACAATTATAGAGAGAAAACATTGGTGTTCAGTATTACGCTTCAGATTATCAAACCATAATCTTCCAACTGAAACAGGCAGATGGAAAAATGTAGCACTACAAAATAGAATATGTAATAATTACGATATCGGAGATGAGTTTCATTATATATTTACATGTATGTTTTTCAAGAATGAAAGAAAGCGTTACTTACCATCTTTCTGTCAGTCTAAACCAAATACATACAAATTTTATAAATTATTCAACTCTAAGAAAGCTGGAGAAAACTTCTATATTTTGTTGTCTAATTATGAATACTTTCAAATCTTCTGGCTGATATTCTGGGGTTTTTTTATTTATTTATGTATTTATTGTATTTATGTACACCCACCATCTTGTTACAATTATATTGACTGCTGTATGTATATATATCCTCATATGCCGTAGACTATGGCCTGAGTGTAAATAAAGTTCAGTTCAGCCATAGCGTGTCTTAGCAAATGCTGTTTTAATATAGTTTCATACAAACATAAATCATACTGAATATTCAATAAAAACATTAACGTTATAACTGACTTATTTAAACAACAATAGGGCTATATAGCTTCGTTATTTAATATTTTAAAAAATCAGTAGTAAATAATTCATTAATTTGTAATACCAATGTATCGCGTTTATGAATTGTCAAATTAAAACTGTATGAGACATATTTTGAGATTCGTAAAATAACGCTGGACAGACACTGGAAAAATCGACATTAGGAAAGCTCCACTGACGAATGTCATTGCGAAGTAAAATGTATATTTAAAAGTCTAGGAGAGAATAAACATTGAAAAGTTTCAATGTGAACACTCTAGAAAATAGACCTAGTCACCTTTACTGCAGGGCCGTAGCTAGGATTTTTTGTTATGATGGGGGGGGGGGGGCAACTGAGTAGTTAATAGTCTAAAACTCCTTAAACAGGTAAGAAGAGAATTTTCTTCAAGTTTCTATAATGTTTTCCGCTAGCTACGGCCCTGTACTGTTTCAATGTTTTGTTCTTTTTAATATAAATAGTTGTTTTCGGGTGTTTTTTTACTTTCACACGAATGGTTGCCATCTGGTCTTTACGTCTATATACGATTCAATGTTAAACCTGTTTTGCATGTAACTCCCTCCCATCCGGCATCACATCCCTGTTCGCAGGTCCCAGTTCGTGTATCACAAGCTTCATCTCCAGTCAGGCAATGTCCACATGTTTCATTACAGCCGACGCC
This sequence comes from Gigantopelta aegis, assembly GCF_016097555.1. Classification (NCBI taxonomy): domain Eukaryota; kingdom Metazoa; phylum Mollusca; class Gastropoda; order Neomphalida; family Peltospiridae; genus Gigantopelta; species Gigantopelta aegis. The sequence continues at coordinate 16,816,813 of NC_054708.1, read as the reverse complement.
ATGATAGCCTGGTTTACATTCTAGAAACAAAAGTTAAAGTTTGTTTTGTTTAACGACAACACTAGATCACACTGATGTATTAATCATCGAATTTAAAAAATAAATAAATTTAAATGTCATTATTTCGGCAAGCAGAACTATTTCTAAATGTTTCGTTGATAACATGTTCACTATTTTGTTACCATGGTAAACATTTAATGACAACACGTTATGCATTAAATTCGTGTTGTTTCTGTCATTATATTTTATAATGATGTAAAATTGTTTTGAAATGTACTGTCAGAGGAGTATTTGACAATAATACAAAGTCAAGCATTTGTGTCGTTTTGTCAGCCATTTTGGAAAACATTTGCATTATACTACCGTTGCTTAGACCAAGATTAAGAAAGGTAAGGCTGGGCTACGTCCTGCCCTAACTCCTAGAAACAGTCATTAAATATGACCAATATGGAAAACAAGCTAAACAATATGTACACGCAAAACTTAGGATAAAACAAGCTATACAACTACATTATGCACTTAAGCTAATAAAACAACTGCCTTATGCACTTAAGCTGATCTTAGCACTAAGATTTTTTCGTGCCTGCATTTAAAGTGATCTTAGCACTAAGATCGCTTCGTGGCAGCACTTAAGGTAATCTTAGCACTAAGATCGCTTCGTGGCAGCACTTAAGGTAATCTTAGCACTAAGATCGCTTCGTGGAACTGGGGGCCTTATTCATGTAGACTACACGTGCCTGAACACAGTTCAAACGCAATAAAAAAAGCAAGTTTTGTTATAGCAGGTGTTAGGCCTACAGACAAATTTTTTTCAAGTGGCCATTTTGTTAGTATAAAAACAAAATTGCAAGTAATTTTTTTTAGATGCATTAAGTAGGCCTAAAGTTGTGCGTGTGTCTGTTACTGAGTATCAGTGGGGTTCACTACATTGTCTAAAGAGGCGTTCTCATTATGCGACGGGGGTTTTTTTTGTTTGTTTTTTAAATAAATAATTAATAAAAAATGTTTAGATGCATTAAGTAAAGTTGTGTGTGTGTCTGTTACAAAGTATCAGTGGGGTTCACTACATTGTCTAAAGAGGCGTTCTCATTATGCGACGGGGTTTTTGTTTTGTTTTTTTAAAATAAATAATTAATAAATAAATAAAAGTACAGCTATGTAGCCTACTTTGCACCATGAAATATTATTCGGGCAAGTGAAAGTGCTGTCACCACTTGCCTGGATGGCAACTCCAAAAAAAAGGTTAAGCGCAGACACTGAAATCGGAACGACATTAGTCGCATACGACTAGATTAGACAAATCATAAGCTCTCAGTCAATCTAATGACATTAAGGTACAACCGTTTAGTTTTGTCACTTCCGTGTTTTTTCATTTGCTTATAAACATGTCAAAATATCCGGTTTTCATGGGTCCATAAAACCTATTATTATCCAGATGTAGTCAATAATTGTATAATGTTATCAGTAAATTGTCTACATTCATGTTTTCTTTATTTCAGTGGGAATTTGTAAGCACTTACATTTCCCGCAAAATATTTTTAAACTGATGCGCTTTGTATGACGTCATCAAATCTTATGACATAACGACACACACACACACGATTCGAGTCACTACGACAAGCTAGTTTTGACTAATCGCATATTGAGAACGCCGCTTAACGCGAGTGACGCCTTGATTATTACTATTATTATCCATATGGTTCAACAAAACCGACTTAATAATAATCATACGAAGCACAGGTGTAATAACAAGTGTGATGAGTAATTTTGGGAAGCGACGTCATAATATGACGTTGCTTCTACAGTCCTAGTTCAGACTGTGCATTTGAAATATAACATCATTTCATTGTCTCTTAGTTGTGACTAAAACATTTTGAGTTGGGTCTTATTATTCATAAAGAAAATAACAATAATAATATGGATAATAAAGGAACTATTACACTCGTGTGTGAGTCGTACTGCTTTTACGAAACTCGTGTCAGACAATTCAAAAATCCTGACACGAGTTTCGTAAAATCAGTACTACACACTAGCTCTTATAATAATCTCTATGTAGATGACGTAGGACTGTAGATTGTTGATGTGACGTCACACGAAATACACAGAAAACCATGCCGCGAAAGAAGCAACGAAGAAAGTTGCTTCAAAATACTTTCGCCAGTCCCACTGAACACTCCGAACGATGAAGTTGATTAGTGAGAACATCGTAATTGCTCTCCCTCCCTCCCCACCCTGGGGGCTGTGATCAACGTGCTTGGCCGTTTGGTCAAGTATCATGTTCAGCACGATGGTAACGCGACCATTTTCACCCTTATATATGGTGACAACGGTCCGCGTTGTTCCACCAGTGTGCGAGAAGGCAACCCATGGCAGCACGGGGGGGGGGGGGGGGGGGGCCAAACCTGGCGGCTCAAATGCTAAAGAAGAAGACGAGACCGGCAGGGGGAACCAAAACCGGCGGCGCAACTGCCGGCAGCGGTCCCTTCTGCTTGGACGCTCCCACCACTCGAATGCAGACCAAGCCAGGTGCAGCCCAGGAGGGACCAAAGCTGTCAACTTCAATAAAAGTGGCGGTCCCTTCTGTTGCAGCACCAACGCAGATGGACACAGACCACTTGAATGCTGACCGTCTACCAGCGTCTCCACCCGTTGTTGTTGCGGATCCGGCAGTTGATGCACAGGGCGAGACCAAGAAGAGAAAGGTTACAGAAAAGACGTCGCAGAAGCCAACACTCTCTCCTTGGGCAATCGTTTGTGATAAGCTGTCGTGCAAGTACCCGAACGCAGTTCAGGGGGGTTTGAGGGATCTGGCCCAGATGACGATAGCCATTAAGGAGACTTCCTGAAGACCACTACCATCACGCACAGGAAGGCACCAGATAATGGGCAGCAACATCAGCAAGAACCTCTTAGTGACCTGCACGCGGGACGGGTTGTATCGGCAAGCTCTACTCAAGCCAGAGACGGAGAACGCAACTTTACACCGCATTCTCAAGCTGGCCCTTCGGCAAGATTACAGTGAAGTCATCTCAACGTGTTATCTTAACCTGCGAGATTTTCTTCCAAAGTACAGAGCCGAGCAGCCCATCAACACGCCATGAGTCCCGCGGTCAACCTCTCCAAGAACCTTCGCCTCCAGGTAAGGGCTTAGTCGGATTTTTTGGCCGGTGTTCAAAATTTTATGTTTATTCTTTTGTAAACAGCCCGACGCAATTTATTTTGCTAAATTCTTCAAATCACCTTAAAAACATTTTCGGCTGAGCTTTTTTAAATTTATGTTTGGACTTTAATTTTTTCCAGACATGTGTACAGTGAGTGAATCAGCTGCTATTGGTCTTAGGTCTCTGACCTAACTTTTAAATTTCTATTCCAAATTCCGCCCACCTCAAACTTACCGTCCCCCCCCCCCCCCCCCCCCCCCCCCTTCCTGGTCATGACTGGTCCGTCACTGGAGACGTCAGAGGTTAAGCCCGAGACAGGCGTGTTCGCTACATTAGTGGTATATGGACACGTAAAAAAGGTTTCAGTCAGTCAAAATACCTTAATTCATCTCGAATTGTTGTCCACTGATTTCTTACCTATATATTCTAGGAAATTTAACAATTAACTTTGATGCCATGTAACATTCCCGTGGCGTCTTTCCATTATTGCATAATGATAACCTAATAGTGTTTGCTTTGAATTTGTATAGATCTTCAAAATTACTAATGATTTTTTATGTATATCTGCCCTAACTAGACAGACCTGTCTCTAGAACAGTGCCCTTTTAAAGTTATTATTTCTAATTGCCTCTTTACAAGTATCTACCGTATCTAAAGTCCGAACCAAAATGTTAACAACTATCTACCAAAAGGCGAAAGATATTGTCAAAAGTTAGGAAAGATAGACCATTTCATGGCGGGGGGTTTTCCGAATACGATTTTTATGTCAATGGTTCTGTAGATGGGGCGTTCGAGCTACCCGCCCAATGACGCGGAGCGACCCCACCGATGGGGCTGGACTCGGGGCGACGGACGGTGCGTTGAAGCTTTTAGCACGTGAGTGTAAGTAGGTCCCAGCACCCACACCGGCAGGCTGACGCAGTGCCTGCAGTGGGTGCCAGTGGACCGGTCACACTCTCGAGCTAAAAGGTTTGACGCACTGTTCGTCGTTTTGAGTTTAGCTTTTCGATGGGGTCGCTCCGCAACGTGGGTGTGTGGCTCGGGCGCTTTGTCTGCAGAACCATTGGCGCGCTTCTTCATTTTTCATTTATTCATTCATTCATTCATTTATTTATTTATTTATTATTTTGTATTTTTTCTGTGTTTTGTTTTTCTCTCATGTATATACTTCTTTTTGAATATTTAATTTTATGTATATTCTTGTAATAGTTGTAGTCGTCGTTATTGTCATTATTGTCATTATTGTATGTTATTAGAAGAGGGACTCGTAAGTTGGATAACTTGTGCCCGATCCATTTGTACCTTATATGAAATAAAATATGCTTCAATCAATGTCAACTCGTGATGTGTGAAAACCATATGTTCACTCATTGCTTCGCAATTCGTGAAAATCTGGTTTTCACACATCACTCGTTGACATAAACATCGTATTCGAAACCCCCCATGAAACAGCTTCTATTAACTAAAGTCTGAACCAAAATGTTAACAACTACAATAAATTGCTCTTCTACCTTTATTTTTCGTTGGATTTTACCCACATTTTGTCCAGCCAGAAATCTTGAAAAAAACCCATTAGGCTACAATGACACAGATTCCGCATACTAGATGATAACCATGTCACCTATATCGATTTCGCTGAGATCGCATAGGGCAAAAACATGTAATTTGTGCCGGCTGCCATTTTGAATTTTTTAATAGAATATTCTACAAGAGGGGTGAGAAGGATATGACTTAATCATGTTATGTTATAAAAAGCAAACGTGATGACGTCATATTTAAAAAATATATATATAATTTTTTGTTTGTTTAAAGATAGCCTACCACTAGAGATCATTGAAGAGTATTCCATAAAAAAAAAACCCAAAATGGCAGACGTCAAAAAACTGGATATATTTTGCCCTATGCTTTCTCAGCGAAGTCGAAACTGGTGACATCATTACAGTCTCATATGTGGAATCTCTGTCACTGTAATGGTTTTTCACAACTTGTGTCTGGACAAACTTTGGGGGAAATGTAACAGTAATTAAAGGTAGGAGAGTAATTTATCGTAGTTGTTAACAATTTGGTTCGGACTTTAGTATACAAAGGGACGTCATAACTAAATAAAATGAATAAATAAATAATAATAATTGAGAAAAAGAAGATAAACAACAATAATAATAATAATAATAATTATAATAATAATAAAACGAAAACCTCACACAATCCACATTCATTCGTTGTCTCTTTCTTTCTCTCTGGAAAATGGCTGGCCAATTAAGGTCGTAAGTGAAACGATTTTACTATTTTGGCATGGCGGTGTTCGGTACTAATGAGGATGTTAGTGTACACTAATATGGTTTAGAAGCCATTTTTAATTGAACTGACATTGTTTACAATTGTCGCAAATTGATAATTGATAACAAACTGATAATGGATGATAAAAAGAATACCCCTCTCGTGTCTTGTGATATCATAATTTATCAACACTTGTTGGTAAAAATATTAAAAAATCCTTGGCAAGCCTTGGATTTGATACTTTTATCAACTCATGCTAATAAATTATGGTATTACAAGATATTCGGGGAGTATCCTCTATAACTTAGGTTTAAAAGCATAAACATAGCCTCTGTTCTTTTTAGTATAAATAAAATGATAAAACAAATCATTAATTCAGATTTAAATCCATGTTGTATTTTCATGGATTCATTTATCTCCGTGATTATTGCAGTGGTTTTTCACCATACATTTTGGGCCACATCAAAAGGCTGCCTGATATGCTATTCGAACCAATATGAATTTTTGAACCCACGTGTGACACAAAATAGTCATGTTTTACTTTCACCCGAATGGTTGCTATATGGTCTTTACGTGTATATATATATATATATACGATTCAATGTTAAACCTGTTTTGCATGTAACTCCCTCCCATCCGGCAGCACATCCCTGTCCGCAGGTCCCAGTTCGTGTATCACAAGCTTCATCTCCAGTCAGGCAATGTCCACATGTTTCATTACAGCCGACGCCATGATAGCCTGGTTTACATTCTAGAAACAAAAGTTAAAGTTTTTTGTTTTAAATGACAACACTAGATCACACCTATTTATTAATCATCGGCTAATGGATGTCAAACATTTGGTTATTCTGACATATAGCATTAGAAAGGAAATTCGCTACATTTTTTTTCCATTAGTAGCAAAACCTTTGGTATACCAGTCATGGTGCACTGGCTGTTTCTCCTAACCCGAGCGACCTAAGAATATCAACCTGTGTCAAAATCTTTTTCGACCTCTTTGTTTTTTTTAAAATAAAAAATATTTAACCAATTTCAATTTAGGCATAAGCAAATATAATATTGATCTGTAGATGATATTTGTCAAACATTTTAAAACCTCGATATAATTTGATCAAACTTTATTAACGTCAGTTTCGATTCGTTAGAAATTAGAAATTCTGTAAAATGCTATTCATAGTAACGAGAACACGATTTTCCGGCGACGGTGGCACGCGATCTCGCGCACCGTGGTGCATGTTCGTAATATATGGTACATGTTCTTGTGACAGGTAAAATAGGTTTCAAACCAAATCAATCTAACGGTAGCTGCACAGATACCTTCGTGTGAGCCAGATGAGGCTATGTAGGGTGTATACTACCAACTCAAATACCATAGACGACAATAATAACATATGTGGCTAAAACTCCTACCTGCAGCGTATCAATCGACATAAACACCACCCCTCACCTCAGGGTGAAACAGACAAAAATACAGGTATGCATGTCTCACGCACAAGGCTACTTGACACTGTGGTAGATGTAATAAAATTGCAGACATTTTTTGCCCAGATGAAACTATTTTTTTTACAACTAACATATTGACATTTATCAGCAATCACAGGACTTGAGCTGTTAATTAACTTCTCTATCAAAAGGTAGGTACACCTTGAACTTTGGCCCAGCCAGACGTTATTTGGTTTAGTACTACCTGTACGAGTATGCTTTGACAGTCACACAGATACTATTAGCGGTCATTTGGTCCGACACTATGTACAGTCGCTAGAATGACTTCGCGTTTGCTATTAATGTACCCGATTCAGTCCGAAAGAAGCTATACAAGTGTCGAACTCCGTGGAGAATCCGTAATCGGCCGACTTATTCCGATTGGCTTGGAATAGCCGTGAGAGATATTTTCATGACACCTGTCTATAATTTGTTCAACATATTTGTTGTCATCAGTGTCATGAAATTGCATTAGTATATAATATAATATTCAAAAAAAAACCTACCCATAAAGGTTCTGTGGTGTGCTTCAAGCACAGAATACCGCGACGTCATGATTTCGAGAATTTCAGCAAACTTCCGTAAATTGTACATATGTCAGTGGCGTGCTATTGCAGGTATCATTTTATACCGACAATGTTGGCTTATTTTCTGCCAAAAACAGCGATTTGTTTTGGTAAAAGTAGTAGGGGGCCGCCTACTTAAACACTAAGTTTGACCCAATGTTCCTGGAATGTATAGTCCTTCCCACAGGGAACGCCTTTTTTCATACTATGGAATTTACTGCAGGTTAATTATTTCTGAGCCGATTGTTTTCAAAATTGCACATAAAAATAGTTTGGTTGGTTGTTTTGGGGTTGTTGTTTATTTTGGTTTTTTGTTGGTTGGTTGGTTTTTCTTTGTTTTGGGTTTTTTTGTTGTTTTTATTTCCAAAACACTTTTCCTGTTTTTCTTATGTCAAAACCAAACTGAAATTATTTACAAATATCTTTATAGGAGGATGGGACGGACTATAGGTACCTTAATAAAACAGGCTAAAACACAATTTTATCCACAAGTTAAAGCGATCAACAAGCGCACCCTTTATCTAGAGATATTCAGTAACACAAATAAAATATTCGTATAAATTCCCCTTCCAGATGACACCCCCACCCTCGTCTACGCCTAGACTAGGTACATGTGCGACCAGCGTAACGTTTTCTCCTTTCCAACTTTCCGGGGCGGTTTATAAATATAAAACACAGTAATGCCTGGCGTGTTGTCACTACCGTGTATTTCTGACAAGGCTAAACGTAAGTTACGAATAAAGTTAGACGTAAATCTAAGAGTTCCCTCGGCCACAACTAGCGGCACACGTAAAAGTCCACTTCGATAATTCATGAAATGGAAGCACTTTTCGTTTTTGTAAAGTGTTTAACAAATTAACTCCCTTTATGAATCCAGTGGCATCTAGTTTTGTTACTAGTGTCATTTGATCCACTATTTGTTTTGTTTTGTTTTTTTTTTTTTTGTTTTTTTTTTTTTGGGGGGGGGGTTGGGGGTGGGGGGGGTGGGTGGTGTTTGTGTGTGTGTGTGTGTGTCTGTGTGCGTGTGTTAAAATAGGCTGATAGCCTTCTGACGAGTCTGCATATCACATTATACCAAACTCCAAAGAAACAATGTCCCAGTAAACAGTAATTAAAGTATTTGCTGATACATATGCAAATGTGTGCAACAACAAACCGGACGATTTGTTCCCCTGTACTTATTTCACGTACCAGCTAACATTAAACGCAGGGCCGTACCGTGGTCGCGCCGGGAGGAGGTGAGGCGATCATTAACCAAGCTGACCCTTTTCTCCTCAAAATACGATCATACGAAATGGGCAGTCTGATTGCGATAAAGACAACAAATTACAGCTTTATTATATCTGGTTCAATTGTAAGGCCACACTATACTGGGATAGGAATGTCCGTGTCATTATATGAACGTCTGTGCCTTGGGTTGGTACTGTTTAATATTTGGATCAAGAATCATATTTACTAATGATAGCAATGTGCAGGGGATGATATTGTCTGTGTGTTCCTCACTTGCCTCTCTGACTGAATGCCTTGATAGAAACAATATTTCCAAACTATTAAAGCAATGTTGCAAGTTTTATTACTTCGACAGAATAAAGTCTCCAAATCACATCATCATGCCAATAGCAAAATTCCTATATCGAGTTTTGGAGTAGGAACTGTTTATCAGCAATGGTTCCTTTAAATTAATGGAATTGACTATTGACTTATTATTAGAACAAATCTTTCTAAAGTTCAGAATGGTCATTAAGCCACAGAAGAAGCACCGCAGCTTCTGCATACCTAATTCCCCAGGTAACAATATCAAGTGCAGTCACATTCCCAGTCTGGAGCTCCACGCGGTAAGACGTGTTTGTTTCGCGTGTGCACACTGCACGTGCTTTCGTGTGCTCGACTTGGGGGTCCTTCATTTCGTTGTTTTTGTCAGCGAAATGAAGTTTTGTACTGGGATGTATGCGGCCATTGGAACTGCTTGAACGCTGGAACGCTTCTCGTTTCGACAGTCTGCACCACCAGGTTGGATTCTTTTTTAGCGAGATTCCTTGCCTCCACATCATTTCTCCGTCTGACTGTCGACTTGGTTTTTTTTCGTGACTCGTATGACGGCCATTCTGCAGAACGCTACTGTTGTTCGCGTTTACTCTCTACATGTCCGAGCCTGTCCTAGCAGCACTGGAAGATTGACCGCCCCACTCTAAGAAGAAATAGGAAGCGGTGTCGCCCCCTACTACTCTTTTTCTAGACTTTACCTTGCTTTATAGTGATGTCATCTCGTATCCTCCGGAGTCGGGCCCGTCCGCACCACTATACCAAATCATGACGACTGGACTATACCCTAGTCTGATACTCTCTCTCGTTCAGACGGATCCGGCTTCTCAAGATCTGTATTTCAGCACAGCACTACACCTTCAACGTCTATCGACTGTCAATCTAGGGGTTTTCTTGACGGGATGCAACCCATCTCGTCCCTTTAAGCTGTGCACCCAAACGGCCTTAACGAGGCCACTCGCGTGGACATATCGATCGGACTTTAAACTTTTAGATCTGCGTTCAAAATGTTATGTCGAAATTACTTCTTTATTTTTAAATATTATTAAATAGTCCGATCCTCTCTTCTTTCTCTTATTTATTTTTGGACTGTCCTTCTAAAATGCTCCAAATTATATACATATTCGGCCGAGCAGTCAATTCTTTTTATTTTTGGCTTGTAACCTTTTTTTTTTTTTATTTATTCTATTAACTTTTTAACTAATTGCTATTTTAAAAATTCTGCCCATTTTCAAACCCCGACCCCCCCCCCCCCCCCCCCCCTCCATCCCGAGTCAGGCCACCGATCTTATCGGAGGTCGGACTCGGGATGGGCGTGTTCGAAACCTTAGTGGTATATGGGCACGTTAAACTAGTTATCATCATCATCATCATCATCATCAAGCGCAGCACTAGAGTACAAGCCAAATGAATTATTATTTTCAGTATTGTGTACTGACTACATGTATAACTGATGGCTATCTGTTTTAAACAAATCAGTAATTCATTTCGTGTCACCAAACTCTCATGTGACACTTTTGCCAATAGTTTTGTGTTAATAAGTGTAGTAGTAAGAGACAAACAGATTTATTGAGTCCAAAGGTAGAAGCTCTAGTGTGTAGTCCTACTGGTTCAGCAACATAATCAAATACACATACACTTTTATAATAGAATTAGTCGCTGACAATATCACAGGCCATGTGTAGGGTCGGTGTGTGTCAAACTTAATTAGATACATGTACGTTAAACAAATTCCACCCTTTACCAATTACCAAGGTCTTATGATTCAGAGAGGTATTTAATAAACTACTGTGAAATCCTGTATTTTAGTTGGTTTAAATTCCCATGATGTTCCTAAACACACACACACGCACACACACACACATGGATAACATGCACGTTTGACCACCACAAACAAACTTGAGTTCACAGTAAGCATCAATTTGAAATACTTTGGCATCTTGTTATAAGCACACTTTTAACACCTGAAAAAGGTGACTTAGTTCAATATAATTTCAAATATTATGCATCTTAAATGTTGCTTTATTGTAATTGTATGTTGGTAAATATGTATACAAATATTTACATGCATTAGCAGATTTATAGTTTGTAAAATATGTATATATGCTTTGGAATATGCTATGGTGGCCATCTTTAAGATATAAAATTCAATATGGCGAACATATTACCTACGTTTTATATGCGCTGGTTCATTCGCAGCTCATTAAAACGTGAGAAAAAGGTGTTGGAATCATGGTTCTTCGTGCATTAGAATCTGATATTTTCAGTACAAATTCAAAATGGCGGCCACAGGGACATATTAAAATCTGTTTTTAAATTGACACCACTAAGCAATAGAAGATTTGTGTCAAGTTTCTTAATTTTCTATGCAGAAACTTTATTTGTATCAAATTCAAATTAAAACATCTTACTGTCACACGCGTTTCCTGTCCACCAATCTGGACAAGCTTTACAAGCTCCTGTTTTCTTATCGCAGACTTCAGTTTTATTTCTACATTTGCAGGTTTTGTGACAGTTAGAACCATACCGGAAATCCAAACATGCTGTTTAAAAAAAAAAAAGCCAAAACAAAGAAGTCATTTGAATGAATGGATGAATCATTGAATTAATTAATTTACCTATATCCCAGCACGAACAATGAATGAATGGATGTGATGGATGGAGGAATATTTACTTACATCCCAGCACGAAAAATCTATGAATGGATGGTATGATATATATAGTCAGCCATTAGAAGCATCTTCAGGATGTGATGGATGGAGGAATACATACCAATAGATCTCAATGTCTGATATAGGCTAACTCATTTATACTGTTCATATATTTAGAGAAAAGATATTATAATACCAATAGATTACAATGTCTGATATAGGCTAACTCATTTATACTGTTCATACAGTTATAGAAAACGGAATATAACACTAATAGATCACAGTGTCTGATATAAGCTAAATTATTTATACTGTTCATATATTTAGAAAACATGGATTATAATACCAATAGATCACAATGTCTCATATAGGCTAACTCATTTATACTGTTCATATAGTTAATACAAACGCATTATAATACCAATGGATCACAATGTCTGATATAGACTAACTCATTTATACTGTTCATACAGTTATAGAAAACGCATTGTAATACCAATGGATCACAACGTCCTATCTGGTTTAGATTTCGAGATTTTCATTGAAAACGTTTACATATGGTGTCCATCTTTAAGATATAAAGTCCAATATGGCGAACGTTTTATATGCACTGGTTGATTCGCAGGTCATGAAAACATGACAAAATGTTTTGGAATCATGGTTCTACGTGCCTGAGAATCTGATATTTTCAGTACAAATTCAAAATGGCGGCCTCAGGGGGATAATAATATCTATTTTTAAATTGACACCACTAAGCAATAGAAGATTTGTGTCATGTTTCATACTTTTCTATGCAGAGACTTTATTTTTATCAAATTCAAATTAAAACATCTTACTGTCACACGCGTTTCCTGTCCACCAATCTGGACAAGCTTTACAAGCTCCTGTTTTCTTATCGCAGACTTCATGTTCATTTCTACAGTTGCAGGTTTTGTTACAGTTAGAACCATACCGGAAATCCAAACACGCTGTTTAAAAAATGAATAATGCCAAAACAAAGCAGTCATTTGAATGAATGAATGAATTAATTAATTAATGATGATAAGATAAATAAATATAGCATTTGGGGATGCAACTACTTACTCTCTAACTTATGATTGCAAAGGAATGTTGTATTATTCAAAGTTACTTATTGTTTTATTTTCTGCTTTTTAAAAAACATTTTGAAGACAATTTTTATTTTTAAAATAAGAAATAGTTGTTATTTAAAAACTTTTTCCTTTTCCTTTTTTAAAAAAACATATATCTTTTAGACTACAAGTACTTAGTAATGTGGAAAGTGGTAAATTTGTGAAATAAAATGGTAAATTTAATTTTAAAATGTTTTGGTATTATGCAGGATTTTTAAAGACAGTAACCAGTTATTCTCTATGTATGTTGAACGAGCAGACCACCTACCTGTACACATTGGTTGCGCCCATCCAGTTTGACACTCTTCACACTGGCCTGTAGTGTTATCACAGATCTTTCCAGACATACAATGGCCACACTTCGTACAACTTGTACCCCAATAGCCATTTTCGCAAACTGGAAAATTAGATATGAAAGACATTTTCATAACAAAACATACTAACCATGCCGGAATCTGAAGAAAACGAGTAAGGTATTTAAAGACATACATCTGCACACGGCAGAGTTCAATGATGTTTTGACAAGGTCCTAACTTGGAACCATTCTGTGATTGTGGGGTTATTTTGTGTCCCAACCAGTGCACCACGACTTGCATATCAAAGGATGGGAACATATGGTGGGTTTTCTCTAAGACTGTATGTCAGAATTATCAAACGAGTGACATCCAATAGCTGATGATTACGTAATTAATGTGTTCTGATAGTATCGTTAAACAAAACAAACATTAACTTTTCTTCGATTACAGGAAATATAAAAACTGAAATTAGATTTGAGGAATATATTAGAAGCTATGAGAGAAGTCATAGGAAACATCAAGACTGAATTTACATGTAGATTGTTGAATATACTGGATTCTATAATACTAGCAAAGGACAGTTTAAATGGGCTGCAGTTTCCTTACACTAGGCATCACCCCAAAACTATGATCGCATGTAGACAGCCAGCACCCAGTATCCGAGTCTCTATGTACACGGTCGTCGTGTGTGTGTGTGTGTGTGTGTGTGTGTGTGTGTGTGTGTTTCTTTAGAATGGTATTTTATTAAACGTTTTACGGTTTTCATTGGTTTTGGTCCGTCGATTGTATAGTGGTTCAATGCCTTTTATTGTGATGTTTGTAATTGCATACTAAATAATGGACATTTGTCTCTTTTTTTTCCAATAGAAAGGGGGGTCAGACAAGGCGACCCACTGTCACCATATCTATTCATAATAGCAGTTGGAGTTTTAAGTGCAACGTTAAAATACGACCCCAATATTAATGGAATTAAAATTAATAATACAGAATATCTTATCACGCAATATACTGATGATACATCTCTTTTGTTGGACGACATGGAACAGTCACCGAATAGAGCACTTCTTTTAGTCGACAAATTCATTCACGGCCTGTTCCGTTCTCAGAGAAAATTCGGATAAAACATAAGCTATACGGATTGGGGCAAGATTGGGTTGTGGTGTGGAATACAATACAAATAAAAACATTATATGGAATAATGATGGGAAATGTAAACTTCTCGGTATTAAATACAATGTAATGCAAGTTGATAACTATTCTGAGAATGTTAGTGATAAATGTTAATCTTTAAAAAAAACAAAAACAACCTCTTAAACGATTGGCTTTTCAGAAATATATCAATAATTGAAAAAACAACTAATACAAATCTTGACGTCCTTCCAACCACTTCATTATTTAAAATAATTACAGTCCACACTATTTAATTTTGTTTGGAATGGAAATGTATAAAGTTAAAAGAAATGTACTTATAAAGGACTATGAAAAAGGAGCCCTAAAAATACCTCAGTTTATGTCTTTCTCTTGTGCCTTAAAATATCATGGTTAAACAAATGCGTTGATCGTTTTAATTTATCTGCTCGGAAGAGCCTCTTATAGATGATTTGGACGATCTGGGAGGAGACAAAATTTGATTTTTACACAAGAACTGCTGTAGGAAAGTAATATCTAGATTTAATCAAGTTTGGCAGGATATTGGGCTGAAGTTCAGCACAACCCCACCACAGCCCCACAAGACATTCTATCTCAGTCTCTATGATTTAAATCATATATTAAAGTAAATAATAGTAAATAATATTTTTTTTTTTTTTACAATTCTTGGTGTACAAAAGGCAACTATTTTGTCAATGATCTCATAAGGGGTCGTCCAGATAGTATGTACGCAAAAAAAACTATATATTTTACACACACACACACACACACACACACACACACACACACACACACACACATCGCCCCGTACGCATGGCTTACACAAACTAAGAATTAACAATTTTAATAAATTAGATAAAATACATAATTCGAATGTAAATCTTCTTAAAAAGCACGAGAAAGTAACGAAGCCATTTTACAAGCTTTTCATTGACAAAATAAACGAAAAACCAATTAAATCACAACAAAAATGGCAATAAAAAATTAAATAAAGGGATCAGTTGAGAAAATGTTTATAAAATGACTTTTTTAAATAACTGACGATGCGAAATTACTTTTTTACAGTTCAAAATTAAGTAAGCTGATGCAACGCAAACCTTTTGAAACTGAATTATGTACATTTTGCAGTCATTTTAAAGAAACTCTAGTTAATTTATTTGTTGAATGTCAGAATGTTAAAACTATTTGGTATTGCTTCCTAAATGGTCTAAATGTAAAATGTGGTACTCTCGTTCCAAACACCGCTGAGGTACTTCTCATTTTTTCTTTTTCTTTTTATTAATAGTCCAGATATTGATATTATCAGTCTTTGTTTGCTTTTAATAAAATACTATATACATATTTGTAGAATGAAAAAAATTCAGTCAAATTATATTTCATGTTTAGCTCACACACGTTGTTATAAGCAGATTGAATTGTATTCTCTTTATTTTTACCACCCGGAAAAAGCTGGTAAAATAAGAAAGAAAAGGGAATATCTTAGTAGAGTACTTCACATGTAATACATATCTTCTTGTATTAACTAATAACTCTGTGTTTTAACAGAACAATTTAACGTTTCATTATGTATTGTAATAATATGTGTTTGAAGCTCCAAATAAAAACAATTTAATAATTAAAAAGAAAATAATAATAATTCTTATCATTCAATTTATTGATGTAAGAGACGTGTTCAGAAATACTAAATACCAGTAAGTAGCACTAAATTGTGCCTTGTTGAACCTTATATGCCACAGAAACGAATTCCTCACACGTGATTAAAATGAGATCAGCTTTAGATTTTAAAAGCATTTTCTGCATCAGTCAATGTAAATCCCCGCACTCCTCCCCTCCCCTCCCGGGTAGTAGCGGGGCTTTATCCCGGCATACCCCGGAGCTTTAACCTTCCATGATATTCCGCACTGCGGGGACATTACCGGAGTTACAACTGTTGCTAAACAAATGTTCCACGACTTTCACCAACCAAATGGCCCTGCACTGCGGGGCATTTTACCGTGACTTTCACCAACCAAATGGCCCTGCACTGCGGGGCATTTTACCGGGGCTTTCACAGCAACAAAATTAAAATCCCCCTATTCCCCGGGAGACCGGGAGGATGGGGTGGGGGTGCTTGGGGTGGAGCGGGTATTTACACAGACTGATGCATTATTTTTCAGACATCTTTTACCTTTGAACGCATGCATGCCCCTTTAAACTGTGACCTTGAACTTGCCATATACGCCCGAAGGTAGCTTTGAATCAGACCTTGACCTTTAACATATTCATTTAACAAGAGATGTTTGTCAAACATATAAACCTTCCCTTCTTAAAAAGGCACTGAATGGTGCGCAATCAATACGCAAAAAGGTCACTAGTTCATGACCAACCTGCATACCAAGTTTGAGGATCCTAACCTTGAGATATTGAGCCGAAATCGTTTTATTGACCTTGACCTTTGACCTACTGACCTCAAATCAATAGGGGTCATCTGCTGGTCATGACTAATTTGCATACCAACCTTGGGCATCCAAGGTCATGGCGTTCTCGAGTTATAGAGCGGTAACTGCTTTGTCTAAAGTCACCGCGACTTTGACCTTTGACCTACTGACCTCAAATAAATAGGGGTCATCTGCTGGCCATGACTAATTTGCATACCAACCTTGGGTATCCTAGGTCATGGTGTTCTCGAGTTATAGAGCGGTAACTGCTTTGTCTAAAGTCACCGCGACCTTGACCTTAGACCTACTGTACCCAATTCAAATGGGTCATTCACTGGTCGTTACCAACCTGCATACCAAGTCTGAGGATCCTAGGTCAAGATAATTTTCAGCGCAAACCAAACTGCTAACAGACGAACAGACGGACCAACGATTAGCGCCATATATAGAAATTGTATCACTGGGAAAATCAGTTCCTGTGAACTTCATTCAATGGTGAATACTATCATCAACAGACATATGTACAGAGATACGTTTGTATTCCGTTATGCCAGATTGAACATCATAGGGGTCAAAATCAAAAATGTATGATTGCACATGCGATTGTCAAATGGATATCAGTAGCGTGTGTATCCTCCACTGGATGCAATACACGATGTGCATTGATGCCTCATGGAGTTAACCAAGTTCTGGAAGAACTCTTGTGGCAGTTGGTTCCATTCCTGCACAATGGCCGCCTTAAGGTTACGGAAACCCGTTACATTTTTCCATTAGTAGCAAGGGATTTTTTTATATGCACCATCCCACAGACAGGATATTACATACCACGGCCTTTGATATACTAGTCGTGGTACACTGGCTGGAACGAGAAATTGTCCATTGGGCCCACTGACGGGGATCGATTCTAGACTGACCGACTTCAGAACTTTGATTTATTAAATATCGATTTAAAATGTTATTTTCGAAGTGTTATAGGATAAATATAATTTGCTACTCGTCTTGTTAATCGGTATTTGTCTCAACAGAGTCTCGATAATGATTAACATAGACTTGGTTGATATTTTCCATATTAAAAACACTCGTGACGAATCCTCTATGAACACCAGTCTTGCACTACTTTCGGCAATGCTTAAACAACTAAATAAATAATTTCAGCTGAGTTTTATTTTGTTAAAGGGACATACCCTAGTTTCAACCTGTGAAAATTAACACTAAGTTTAGTTAATCTACAAACCTGTAACACATTTGGATAACGTTACAACTGAGTGAAACATGAGTTTGTGACTTTGAAATGGTGAAATACCCCCTTATAATAGACTAAAACTGGACTCCATAACTGCTACTTCTCAGACGCACGTGCGTTTTTAAAAATATGAGAAATGCATTTTGTGATATTAAAAACACCAGGATGACCAAAAACACGTCGAATGTACAGACACTGATAATCTAAACAATAAAATCTAAGTAAAGTATGATTTAAGTTATCAAAAACGGTTATAATAGTCAAAAATATCCGTTAGTGTTTAAAAACTAGGGTATGTCCCTTTAATAAATAATAAAAAATAAATTAATAAAATAAATTGTTAATGTTTACTGAAAACAACATCCAGACACATTTTAATAAAATATTTATACTAACAATGTGAGACGTCTCTCATTCGGCTATTGGCGGAAAAAGCCGAATCATAGAATGGCGATTCCCCTCTGCCGTGTATTAATTTCCTCAAGAAAGAGTTCGATTGTTTATATTTATTATCACGTTCAATTTTTAAATAAAACATAATACTGTCGCAAACACTTACATATATACTGATCTTAAATTAAAGCATCTTACCGTCACACGCAATTCCAGTCCATCCATCTGGACAACTGCTACAATTTCCAGTGTACTGATCGCAGATTTCAGTTTCATTTCTACAATTGCAGGTCTTGTC